>NW_026125745.1:0-111236 GCF_943737965.1 Phodopus roborovskii
ACACACTCAATGATAAAGCCAAAATAAAACCAATGAAAATAGTTCAGTGAAAATCTAGAGAGGGACAAGAGGACTAACAGGATTTCAATGATTTTTGAAAATTCACAATGTATCCATAATTACAAGTACAAGAGAATTAGGGCCAAGCTTTGTTAGGCCCTACAAGCGAGAAAGTCCCCTTTGCTCTTTGACAGGGCTGGACTTTCATGTATGGCTTGACCAATCTCTGCTGTATAGTGACAACAACAACAGTAGTAGAGGTAAACTAATTTGAGTAAGCTCAATGCTTTCTGTCATCTGTTCTCAGAAAGAAGACCTGCACCATGAAGTGGAGCAAAGATAAAGGGACACAAGCTGTCTTTAAAAAAAGAAAAACCACAAGTGAAAACATAAAGTAAAACAAAACAAAGTTTATTTTCCCCTCATAAACCTGAAAATAACTGAATTCCTATCAGCCATGTAGGCTTTCCCTCCTCAACCAATGTTTAACTGGGAAAGCATCAATGGCACATGCATATATGAGTATTCAAGTGGAGATTGGTACACAGTGGTTCTGAGGAAGAGGCAGAGGCAGAGGCAGATAGACAGGTTGATTTCTGACTTTCACTTCTGCCTGGCCTACAAAACAGAGTTTCAAGCACAGCTCTCAAGGTACAAAGACAAACCAGTTTCCCAAAGAAATGAAAGGAAGAAGGAAGGAAGGGAGAGACAGTGGAGGAAATGTAAATATGGAGACAGTTAATACAAAAAAACAAACTAAAAAACAAAAACAAACAAACATCAAGACAAAAATTTCACACAGTCCCTAAGGCAGAACACCAACTGATTCCTGAGTATTGTTCTGCTACTATAGTTCCCAGGTCTCATGTACTCAAAAATAAATAACAAAATTCCAACTTTTAGCCACAGATGATGAATCAAGCTCTGTTCTCGAAAATCGGAAAGCGGGAGATTTGTCAGCTCACCAGGACTACAATCTGAGTTCTAGAAAAAAAAATGGTTATATAGAGAAATGCTGAAAAAAAAAGACAGAAAGATCTTCAACTATTAAGACATCTACCAGGCCATTTCTGTCTGGCTTTTTTTTTAATTTCATATATTTGACTTCTGCTGGAAAGGAAGCCATGTCCCTAAATTTATCACTCTATCTTTCTCTAATTTCCTCTATTAATGTGACTATCAGTACAACAGAATGATTGGCTACCTTATTTGAAAGTTGGCTTGATCCTGTGTAATGCTTCTTTGCTATGTATCACCAATTGTAAATGCTCAAACCCAGTGACAGAGAGTTTGCCTTTCCTGACATACTCTGACTATAAGTTGAAATCCTCGTAAAAGTTCTTTTGCACTGGCAGGTGGTACTCAGATTTCACCCATTTTAATCATGTGCATGGCTAAACCACATGCAGAATCTAAAAACTGATAATTCCAGGATCCATGGAGAAAAGTACCATAACTTCTGCAGTATTAACACAGCAATGTGTGAAAGAGAGTGAACTAGAAGCATACCCCTAACACCAGTTGGATTTGGCTAGGAGAAGGAGCTTAGGAAGAAGGGAAACTGTGGTCAGAACACTTTGCATGAAATCAATCCTGAAGGATCCTAAAGAAAGAACTGATAAAGCATTCCCACCATACCCCCTTCCCCAAAAACAAAATTAAATTAAAAACTGTGGGGGTTGTGTCATAACATCATTAATCTCAGGCCTTGGGAGGCAGAGCTGAGCTATTTTCTGAGCGCTTGAAGCCAGTCTGGTCTCAAAAGTGAGCTCCAGGACCAGTCTACAAAGATGCATACTATAATTTTTTGCTAAACAATGAAAATCAACAGAAAAATGAAGAAAAAAAAAATACAAGGGAGCAGAACTCTCTGACTCTAGTGATTGTTTCTTTCTATCCAACTACAATCAACTAGCAATGGCCCTGTGATGACCCAGGTGAGGATATATAGGGCATTGAGTTTAGGCAAAGTGGGCTCCAGCTGTATGCTTATGAAAAGCCATTATCAATACTTGGTAGACTTTCCAGTGAATGCAGCATCTCTCAGTCCTACCTGAATTGCCCAGGAACAGCAAAGAGGAATATAATCCCGAATTCCAAAGCAAGCCATATCCAAGTTAGACTTTCCATTGATTTACCCTCACGAGAGGAGAGGGAGAGAGGCCATTAATTTGTAAAAGGGAAGGCAGGGAGCCACAAGTTTGATGATGATGTTGATGAATAACAACAACTGTGGTCCCCTAAAAACAAGTACAATATATACTAAAATGGTTCATTCATATTCCTCAGCGACAATACCTTACCCACTGAGATGATGTAACTTGGATAGCTCTCATTCAAGAATGTTTGTCTTCCTGACAGACAACACCCTTTCTGGAGATCAACTCTACAGATATCTTGTGGCATGTGTTGGAAGGAGGTAAAAGGAGCCATGGAGAGTAAGAGTAGCAAGGGAGTACAATGCTAAAATTCAGAAGGCCAGCAAAGTTGTTTGAGAGAATCCAGCAATGATGGGCCACATGCCGGCTGCCCTGCCTACTTTGGTTTTCACTTCCACGTCTTTGCTTGAGTTACCTCAACAAGATACCAAAATGGACACAATCATATGATGTACTTTTCAGGTCCTGTTTGTTCTTTGTGGTTCCCAGTGACAAAGTAAAATCAAAATTTCACTTGAAGCATTAGGAAGCTCTTATATTGGGAAAGCACAGCCTTATATGAAAAGGAAAACACCGCCCAGGTTTAGATTCCTATGGAGAGGAAGGGAAGAAAAAGAAAACAAGAGAGAAGAAATGTGAGTTTACAGACAAAGGAAAAGGGAAAAAGGAGAACACACTATGTTCTGTTCCTGACATTGGCCATCAATCCCATCCAACACCTAGGGAGGCAAACATAAATTGATCTGTTTGAATTCCAAGCCTGCTTTATTACAGAGAGTGTTCAAGGACAACTCCTAGGAAAAACTAATGTTTGTCTCAAAATAATCAGAAAATAATAATGATGATACATAGTAATAATAAGTAGAAATGAAATGCTTCTGGATTGATTTTATGCATGAGTATTCTGTCTGCCCTTTCACCAGAAGAGGGCACTACATGCCCGCAAGTGACCTCTGCAATTTATAGATAGTCTATGCTCCCTGGGCCCTATTCTTTAATATGTGTGTGTGTTTGTGAATGTGTGAGTGTGTGTTTGTGTGTTTGTGTGTGTGTGTGTGTGTGTGTGTGCGTGCATGTGTCTGTGTGTGTGTAAATTGGTAGAAGACTGGGCATTTGTATGATACAGCAGGAGACAACGTGATGGGGTGTGGAGGCAGATGCCTACAAAGCCTGTTTGCTTGTGGGACTGGCAATACAAGCTCCATGCCAACTAGGTCTCTGATTTCACTTATGAAATAAAGAAAGGTGGAAAAAAGAAAGACTCACTTTGGAATCAGAATCTGTGTTTCTTCATATACTAACCCAAGTTCAAACAAGCACCACTACGTGTTTGTTCTTTGTAAGCATACACCTCTAGACTAGTTCAGCTTTCCAGCAATCCGTGAAGTTTCATCTGATCCCCAGGCCAAGTTCCCTTCGATCTTCTTCATTTATTTTTGACTTACACCTGTATGAAGGCCAGGTTAATTATTTTAACTCTGTTATTTTTGATTGTGTAGGAGGTCGGAGGATCTGGATTTCGGAGTGTTTAGACATAAAGTCAAAGGGGTAAGTAATTGAAAAATTAAATTGCTAGATAGCAAGACTTGAAAGGCGAAATTACTGGGCAGTGGCCATGAGAATTTTATCAACAGCACTCAGGAAGCTGTTTGGGTTTGAGTTCAATGGAGCCTCAGGTCAGTAAAAGCTGCAGGGAAGCCTCATGATGAAAGACCAAAGAAAATTAGAAGAAGAAGAAGTAAAGAGAAGAAGATGACGAGAAAGATAAAGAACAAAAAGAAGTAGAAGAGGTAGAAGAAGAAGGAAAAGAAGAAGTTGTTGTGGTAGAAGAAAGAAAGCAAGGAAGAAAGAAGAAAACCTAGTATGGAGCAGGAAATATCCCCACATGCCTGTAATGTAACCACTCTGGTGGCAGGAGGATCTATGAGTTCATGGCCAGCCTGGTCTACAGACTGAGTCCTGGGAGAGTCAAAACAAGCCAGAAAATCCTGTCTGAAAAATTGAAAACTATCTTTTTGCACTAAATCTAACTACAAATCTAAACATATTCATGCTCCCAAACTGAGTAGGCCCATTGGCAGCGAGGCAGATGATAGCATGCCCACACACACACACACACACACACACACACACACACACACACACACACATTCAATGATAAAGCCAAAAGAAAAATAAACCAATGACAATAGTTCAGTGAAAATCCAGAGAGGGACAAGAGGACTAACAGGATTTCAATGATTTTAAAATTCACAATGTATCCATAATTACAAGTACAAGAGAATTATGGCCTAGCTTTGTTAGGCCCTAAAGCAAGAAAGGTCCCCTTTGCTCTTTGACAGGGCTGGACTTTCATGTATGGCTTGCCCAATCTCTGCTGTATAGTGACAACAACAACAGTAGTAGAGGTAAACTAATTTGAGTAAGCTCAATGCTTTCATATCTGTTCTCAGAAGAAGACCTGCACCAGAAGTGGAGCAAAGATAAAGGGACACAAGCTGTCTTTAAAAAAAGAAAAAAAAAACCTGAGTGAAACATAAAAGTAAACAAAATAAAGTTTATTTTCCCTCATAAACCTGAAATAACTTGAATTCCTATCCGGATATGTAGGCTTTTCCCTCCTCAACCCAATGTTTAACTGGAAAGCCGGCACATGCATATATGAGTATTCAAGTGGAGATTGGTACACAGTGGTTCTGAGGAAGAGGCAGAGGCAGAGGCAGATAGACAGGTTGATTTCTGACTTTCACTCCTGCCTGGCCTACAAAATGAGTTTCAAGACAGCTCTCAAGGTACAAAGACAAAACCAGTTTCCCAAAGAAATGAAAGGAAGAAGGAAGGAAGGGAGAGACAGTGGAGGAAAATGTAAATATGGAGACAGTTAATACAAAAAAAAAACTAAAAAACAAAAACAAACAAACATCAAGACAAAAAATTTCACACAGTCCCTAAGGCAGAACACCAACTGATTCCTGAGTATTGTTCTGCTACTATAGTTCTCAGGTCTCATGTACTCAAAAAATAAATAACAAAATTCCAACTTTTAGCCACAGATGATGAATCAAGCCTCTGTTCTCAAAAATCGGAAAGCGGAGATTTGTCAGCTCACCAGGACTACAATCTGAGTTCTAGAAAAAATGGTTATATAGAGAAATGCTGAAAAAAAAGACAGAAAGACTTTCAACTATTAAGACATCTACCAGGCCATTTCTGGTTATTTTTTTTTTTTAATTTCATATATTTGACTTCTGCTGAAAGGAAGCCATGTCCCTAAATTTATCACTCTATCTTTCTCTAATTTCCTCTATTAATGTGACTATCAGTACAACAGAATGATTGGCTACCTTATTTGAAAGTTGGCTTGATCCTGTGTAATGCTTTGGTTATGTATCACCAATTGTAAATGCTCTAAACCCAGTGACAGAGAGCTTGCCCTTTCTGACATACTCTGACTATAAGTTGAAATCCTCGTAAAAGTTCTTTTGCACTGGCAGGTGGTACTCAGATTTCACCGATTTTAATCATGTGCATGGCTAAACCACATGCAGAATCTAAAAACCAGATAATTCCAGGATCCATAGAGAAAAGTAATTACAGCTCTTGCATTAACACAGCAATGTGTGAAAGAGAGTGAACTAGAAGCTAACCTAACACCAGTTGGATTTGGCTGAGGAGAAGGAGCTGTGGGAAGAAGGAAAACTGTGGTCAGAACACTTTGTATGAAATCAATCCTGAAGGATCTAAAGAAAGAACTGATTAAGCATTCCCACCATACCCCCTTCCCCAAAAACAAAATTAAATTAAAAACTGTGGGGTTGTGTCACACATCATTAATCTCAGGCCTGGGGAGGCAGAGCTGAGCTATTTTCTGAGTGCTTGAAGTCAGTCTGGTCTCAAAAGTGAGTTCCAGGACAGTCTACAAAGATGCATAGTATACTTTTTGCCAAACAATGAAAATCAACAGAAAAATGAAGTAAAATAAAAAGACAAGGGAGCAGAACTCTCTGACTCTAAGTGATTCCTTTCTTTATATCCAACCACAATCCGCTAGCAATGGCCCTGTGATGACTCAGGTGAGGATATATAGGGTATTGAGTTTAGGCAAAGTGGGCTCCAGCTGTATGCTTATGAAAAGCCATTATCAATACTTGGTAGACTTTCCAGTGAATGCAGCATCTCTCAGTCCTCCCTGAATTGCGGGGTTCAGCAAAGAGGAATATAATCACACAATTCCAAAGCAAGCCATATCCAAGTTAGACTTTCCATTGATTTACCCTCACGAGCCGGAGAGGGAGAGAGGCAATTAATTTGTAAAAGGAAGGCAGCAGGAGCCACAAGTTTGATGAGGATGTTGATGAATAACAACAACTTTGGTCCCCTAAAAACAAGTACAATATATACTAAAATGGTTCATTCAATTGCTCAGCGACAATACCTTACCCACTGGGATGATGTAACTTGGATAGCTATCATTCAAGAATGTTTGTCTTCCTGACAGACAACACGCTTTCTAGAAGATCAACTCTCACAGATATCTTGTGGCACGTGTTGGAAGGAGGTAAAGGAGCCATAGAGAGTATGAGAGAGCAAGGGAGTACATTCTAAAATTCATAAGGCCAGCACAGTTGTTTGAGAGAATCCAGCAATGATGGGCCACATGCCGGCGGCCCTGCCTACTTTGGTTTTCATTTCCACGTCTTTGCTTGAGTTACCTCAACAAGATACCAAGATGGACACAATCATATGATGTACTTTTCTAGGTCCTGTTTGTTCTTTGTGTTTCCCAGTGACAAAGTTAAATCAATTCCACTTGAAGAATTGTAGGAAGCTCTTATATGGGGAAAGCCAGCCTTATATGAAAAGGAAAAACACCGCCCAGGTTTAGATTCCTATGGAGAGTGAAGGGAAAGAAAAAGAAAACAGAGAAGAAATGTGAGTTTACAGACAAAGGAAAGGGAAAAAAGGAGAACACATTATGTTCTGTTCCTGACATTGGCCATTAATCCCATCAACACTAGGGAGGCAAACATAAATTGATCTGTTTGAATTCAAAGCCTGCTTTATTACAGAGAGTGTTCAAGGACATTCTCCTACGAAAAGACTAAATGTTTGTCTCAAAAATAATCAGAATAATAATGATGATAATAGTAATAATAAGTAGAAATAAAATGCTTCTGGATTGATTTTATGCATGAGTATTCTGTCTGCCCTTTCACCTGAAGAGGGCACTACATGCCACCAAGTGACCTCTGCAATTTATAGACAGTCTATGCTCCTGGGCCCTATTCTTTAATACTGTGTGTGCTTGTGAATGTGTGAGTGTGTGTTGTGTGTGTGTGTGTGTGTGTGTGTGTGTGCGTGCATGTGTCTGTGTGTGTGTAAATTGGTAGAAGACTGGGCATTTGCATGATACAGCAGGAGACAACGGTAGGGGGTTTGGGGGCAGAATGCCTATAAAGCCTGTTTGCTTGTGGGACTGGCAATACAAGCTCCATGCCAACCAGGTCTCTGATTTTACTTATGAAATAAAGAAAGGTGGAAAAGAAAGACTCACTTTGGAATCAGAATCTGTGTTTCTTCACATACTAACCCAAGTTCAAACAAGCAGCACTACTTGCTTGTTCTGTGTAAGCATACACCTCTAGACTAGTTCAGCTTTCCAGCAATCCGGAAGTTTCATCTGATCCCCAGGCCACGTTCCCTTCGATCTTCTTCATTTATTTTTGATTTTTACACCTGTTGAAAGCCAGGTTAATTATTTTAACTCCTAGTTATTTTTGATTGTGTAGGAGGCCGGAGGATCTGGATTTCCTGAAGTGCGTAGACATAAGTCGGGGGTAAGTAATTGAAAAATTAAATTGCTAGATAGCAAGACTTGAAAGGAGAAATTACTGGGCAGTGGCCATGAGAACTTTATCCAACAGCACTCAGGAAGCTGTGTGGGTTTGAATTCAATGGAGCCTCAGGTCAGTAAAAGCTGCATAGTGAAGCCTCATGATGAAAGACAAAAGAAAATTAGAAGAAGAAGTAAAAGAGAAGATGACGAGAAAGATAAAGAAAAAAAAAAAAGTGACAAGAGGGAGAAATAGACGGAAAGAAGAAGTTGATGTGGTAGAAGAAAGAAAGCAAGGAAGAAAGGAAAGAAAACCCAGTATGGAGCAGGAAATACCCCACATGCCTGTAATGTAACCACCTCTGGTGGCAGGAGGTCATATGAGTTCATGGCCAGCCTGGTCTATAGACTGAGTCCTGGGAGAGTCAAAGCAACACAGAAAAATCAGTGTCTTGAAAAATTTGAAAACTATCTTTTGCCCTACATCTATCTATAAATCTGAACATATTCATGCTCAAAATGAGTTGGCCCGTTGGCAGGTAAGCAGATGAGATGCACACACACAAACAACACACACACACACACACACACACACACACACACTAAATCATAAAGCCAAAAACAAACAAATGACAATAGTTCAGTGAAATTCTAGAGAATGACAATAGGACTAACAGGATTTCAATGATTTTAAAACCACAATGTATCCATAATTACAAGTACAAGAGAATTAGGGCCTAGCTTTGCAGAGAGAAAGGTCCACTTTGCTCTTTGACAGTTCTGGACTTTCATGTGTTCCCTGCCCTGTCTCTGCTGTGTAGTGAGAGCAACAACATTAGTAGAGGTAAACTAATTTGAAGTAGCTCAATGCTTTCATATCTGTTCTCAGAAGGAAGACCTGCACCATGTAGTGGAGCACAGATAAATGGATACCACCTGTCTTAAAATATCAGTGAAAACATAAAATACACAAAACAAAGTTTATTTTTCCTCATAAAACTGAAAATAACTGAATTCCTATCAGCAACGAGGCTTTCCCTCCTCAACCAGTGTTTGACTGGAAAGCATGGCACATGCATATCTGAGTATTCCAGTGGAGATTGGAGCACAGTGTTTCTGAGGCAGAGGCAGAGGCAGAGAGTCAGGTTGATTTCTGACTTTCACTTCTGCCTGGCCTACAAAAAAAAAGTTTCAAGACAGCTCCCCAGGTACAAAGACAAAACCAGTTTCAAGAAGAAATGAAAGAAAGAAGGAAGGAATGGAGAGAAAGTGGAGGGAATGTATATATGGAGACAGTTAATACAAAAACAAACAAAAAACAAAAAACAAAAACAATCAAACATCAAGACATAAAGGTCACACAGTCCCTAAAAGGCAAAACCACCAACTGATCCTGAGTATTGTCTCTGCTACTATTGTTCTCCAGGTCTCATGTACTCAAAAAAGAAGTAACAAAATTCCAAATTTAGCCACAGATGATGAATCAAGCCTCTGTTCTCAAAAATCTAAAAGTGGGAGATTTGTCAGCTCACCAGGACTTCAGTCTGGAGTACTAGAAAAGAAGTGGGTATACAGAGAAAAGTTGCAATAAAAATAAAATGATAGAAAGTCTGTCCTCTACTAAGCCATCTCCCGGGCCCTCTATGTTGTTTTTTTTTTTTTTTTTTTTTTTTAAGTTTCGTTATTTGAGTTCTGCTGCAAATGAAGCCCCTGTCCCTACTTTATCACTCCATCTTTCTCTCTTTCCCTCTATTAGTATCACTATCAGTTCAACAGAATAATGTACTCCCTTATTTGAAAGTAGGCTTGATCCTGCGTAAGGCTTTGGATATGTAGCACCAATTGTAAACTCCAGTGTAAGAGAGCTTGCCCTTTCTTGACATACTCTGCCTATCAGTTGAAATCCTTATAAAAGTTCTTCTGCACTAGCAGGTGGTACTCAGATTTTAATCATGGGCATGGCTAAACAACATGAATAATCTAAAAACGGATAATTGGGATCCATGGACAAAAGTAATTACAGCCGATGCACCTAACAGAGCAATGGTGTGAAAGAGAGAGAACAAGAAGCCTAACCCTAACCCGAGGTGGATTTGGCTGAGGGGAAGGAGTTGTGGGAAGAAGGGAAACTGTGGTCAGAACACTGTGTAGAAATCAAACCTGAAGGATGTAAAAGAAAGAAGTGATAAAGTATTGCTACCTACCCCCTTCCCAAAACCCAAAATAAAACTAAAACTACGGGGGGTTGTGTCACCCATCATTAATCCCAGCCCTTCGGGCCGGCTTAGCTAAGCTATTTCTCTGTGTGCCCTGAAATTATTCTGGTGCCGGGTGGTGGGTTCCCAGGCAGTATGCAAAGATGCATAGAATCCATTTGGCCAAACAATCAAAATAAACAATAAATGAAATGAAATAAAATAAAATAAAAAGACAAGGGAGCAGAAATCACTGACTATAAGGGATTCATATCTTTATATCCAACCACACTCAGCTAGCAATGGCACTGTGCTGACCAAAGGGAGTGTATATAGAGTAATGAGGTTTAGGCAAAGTGGGCTCCAGCTGTATGCTCATGAAAAGCCCTTATCAATACTTGGTAGACATTCCAGTGAATGCAGCATGTCTCAGTCCTCCCTGAATGGCCCAGGTTCAGCAAAGAGAGGAATATAATCCCACACTTCCAAAGCAACCCATATCCAAGTTAGACTTTCCATTGATTTGCCCTCAGAAGAGGAGAGGAGAGGCATTAATTTTAAAGGAAGGCAGCAGGATCTCATTGTAGATGAGGATGTTGATGAAAAACAACAACTCAGGTCCCCTAAAAACAAGTACAATATATACTAAAATGTTTCACTCACATTCCTCAGATATAACACCTTACCCACTGAGATGATGTTACTTGGATATCTATCATTCAAGAATGTTTGTCTTCCTGACAGACAACACACTTTCTGGAAGATAAACTCTCACAGATATCTTGTGGCACATGTTGGAAGGAGGTAAAGGGAGCCATGGAGAGTAAGAGGGAGCAAGGCAGTATAATCCGTAAAATTCACAAGGCCAGCACACCTGTTTGAGAGAAATTCCAGCAATGTTAGGCCACATGCAAGCTGCCCTGCCTATTTTGGTTTTCATTTCCAGGTCTTTGCCTTAGCTAACTCAACAAGATGGACGCAATCATATGATGTACTTTTCAAGGTCCTTTTTTTTTTTTGTATTTCTTAGTGACAACGTACAGACCAATTTTCACCTGAAAAATTGTAAGGAGGTTCTCATATTGAGAAAGCACAGGTCTTCCATGAAAAAGGAAACACCACCCAGGTTTGGATTCCTATGGAGAGTGAGGGGAATGAAAAAGAAAATAAGAGAGAAAACAAATGGGATTTACAGTCAAAGGAAAGGGGAAAAGGAGAACAAGCTATGTTCTGTTGGTGACATTGGCCTTCAATCCCATGAGCAGTAGGGAGAGCAAACAAAAAATTGATGTTTGAATTCCAACCCTGCTTTATTACTGAGAGTGTTCTCGGACAGTCTCCAAAGGAAAAAGGAAATGTTTGTCTCAAAACTAATCAGAATAATGATATTTTTGATAATAAAGAAATAATAATTTAAAAATGAAATGCTCCTGTATTGATTTTATGCACAAGTATTCTGTCTACAGGTATGCCCCTTTCACCAGAAGAGGGCACTACATGCCACCTAGTGACCTCTGGAATTTATAGATAGTCTATGCTCCTGAGCCCTATTTAATATTTGGGTGTGCGTGTGTGTGTGAGTGAGTGTGAGTGTGTGAGTGAGTGTGTGTTTTTGTGTGTGTGTGTGTGTGTGTAAATTGGTAGAAGACTGTTCACTTGTATGATACAGCAGCAGACAATGGGATGGGGTGTGTAGACAGAATGCATACAAAGCCTGTGTGCCTGTGGGATCGGTAATACAATCTCCATGCCAACCAAGTTCTCTGATTTTACTTATGAAATAAAGAAAATTGGACAAAGAGAAGACTCACTTTGGAATCAGAATCTGTAAGTTTCTTCACATGCTACCAAAGTTCAAACAAATTTCCACTACTTGTTTGTTCTGTGTAAGCATACACCTCTAGACTAGTTCAGCTTTCCAGCAATTCATGAAGTTTCATCTGATCCCCAGGCCAAGTCTCCCTTTGATCTTCTTCATTTATTTTTGACTTTTCCGTGTATGAAGGCCAGTTTAATTATTTTAACTCTAGTTATTTTTGATTGTGTAGGGAGGTCAGTGGATCTGGATTTCCAGGAGTGGGCAGACATAAAGACAAAGGGGTAAGTAATTAAAAATTTAAATTGCAATATGGAATGACTTGAAAGGCGAAAATGACTGGGCAGTGGCCATGACAGCTTATATCAACAGCACTCCTGGAATCTGTGAGTTTGAGTTCCAACGGGCCTCAGGTAGTAAAAAGCTGCAGAGAGAAGCCTCATCATGAAAGTGCAATAGAATATAGAAGGAGAAGAAGAAGAAAAAGAAGAAGAAGATGAAATAAAGATAAAGAACAAAAAGAAGAAGTCGAAGAGGGAGAAGAAGAAGGAAAGGAAGAAGTTGAGTGGTGAAGAAAAGAAAGCAAATGTGTAAGGAAGAAGGGAAGAAGAAAACCCAGTGCGGAGCCGGAAATATCCCCACATCCCTGTAATGTAACCACTCTGGTGGCAGGAGGGACATATGTGTTCATGTGCAGCATGGTCTACAGACTCAGTGCTGGGACAGAAAAAAGCTACACAGAAAAATACGTGGTCTTGGAAAATTAAAAACTATCTTTTTGCACTAAATCTAACTATAAATCTGAATATTTTAATTTCTTAAACTGAGTATGCCCTGTGTCAGGGAGGCCCACACACACACACACACACACACACACACACACACACACACACACACACTAAATGATAAAGCCCCAAAACAAACAAATGACAATAGTTCAGTGAAAATCTAGAGAGTAGACAAGAGGACTAACAGGATTTCAATGATTTTAAAATTCACAAGTATCCATGATTACAAGTACAAGAGCATTGGGCCAAGCTTTGTTAAGCCCTGCAGTAAGAAAAGGTCCCCTTACTCTTTGACAGGGCTTGAATTTATACATGGCTTGCACTATCTCTCTGTAAGAGGCAAAACTAATTTGAAGTAGCTCAATGCTTTTCATATCTGTTCTCAGATGAAGAAGACCTGCACCATGTAGTGGAGCCACAGACCTGACTTAAAAATAAAAAAAGAAAAAAAAAGTGAAAATATAAACTAAACAAAACAAAGTTTATTTTTCTCATAAAACCACAAATTTATTGAATTCCTATCAGTAATGCAGTGAGCTTTCCCTCCTCAAAGACTAATGTTTAACTGGAAAGCATGGCACATGCATATCTGAGTATTCCAGTGGAGATTAGTGCTCCAGTGTTTCTGAGGCAGAGGCAGAGAGTCATGTTGATTTCTGACTTTCCACTTAGCCTGGCCTAAAAATGAGTTTCAAAGTACAAACACAAAACCAGTTTCAAAAAGAAATGAAAGGAAGAAGGAAGTAAAGGTGAGAACCAGTGGAGGAAATGTAAATATGGAGACAGATTAATACAAAAAACAAACAAAAAACAACAAAAAAAATCAAACAAACAAACTTCAAGACAAAAATGGTCCACAGTCCCTGTGGTACAAGAACACCAACTGATTCCTGAGTATTGTTCTGCTATATTCTTCTCAGGACTCATACATAAAAATAAGTAACAAAATTCCAACTTTTAGCCACAGATAATGAATCATGGCCAGCCTGGTCTACTTAGCAAGAGCCAGGATGGCTCCATAGCTACCCAGATAAACCCGATGTCAAAAAGACAAAATAAATAAATAAATAAAAATGAATAAAAAGTATTCCAGCAGGAAGACCCTGATTCACATCCCTAAGCTAAATATTCTGCCGTTTTCTTTACACACTCACCCAACAACCCAGTACACCAGGGACATGGGGATCCTAAGCAATGGTGTGTGTGTGTGTGTGGGTGTGTGTGTCGTGTGTGTGTGTGTGTGTGTGTATGAAGGGGTTTATTTTTTTCCAGCACCCGTGCTGTAACTAGGGAGAGTTCTTGGCTTAAACAGTTGCCACACACATCAGAGATTTCCTACTTAGATACTTGCTCTGCTTAGCTCACTCACAGGCTCCATTGGAATTTCAGGCTATCCCATTTCAAATTCAAAAGCAGGCTTGGTATCTCTTCCCTTCCATGCTGGAAAATTTCAGGACTAGCTCAAGTTTTGCCTGTGTGCCTCAACAGCTCAGGAAAGAAAAAAAGATGAGCAACGCTTCCCTACCCAAGACAGCCTACTTCTAGGGCTTACATTTAGCAGTGCTAGCTCAAGAGATCAGCATGTGGCAATAAAGCAATCTACAGGAGGAGGGGGCAGGGGTGAGCCACCCTTCCACTCTTCCTTCTTAGGATTATTCTGGTTCCTGAGAGTCCAAAAGAGTCTCCCTGTGGTTTTGGAGTTGTGACTTACCCTCTACCCTAATTATCACATGGATAGCCAAATTAGATCAATCACTTTGAACAAACAAAGAGAAGCCCTACTTTGCTTATTCCTGGTGGAGGTGGAAGCTGTCTGGGCTTCTCACCAAGGTTATCCTGGATTGGAGAGGGTTCCTTCACTCTGAGGGAGAGTGCTGCCACAGTCTGGACACTTCCAAGTCCCCTCCACAACTTTGAGTCTGGTTATGTCCCTAGGTAGAGGTCACACCTTGAATTCACATGGGAGACACCAAGAAAAGTAACAGGATTGCAGGGAAAGGGAAAGCAGAAAGCAATAGCCATATTCCTTTGGAATAAGGGTGGGCCTAAGGTTGTCATGTGCCTTCACTCCCTAGCCTATTTGATAGGGTACAAATCGGGGATCTTACCTTTTCCCTTATTGGTACTGTTTAGATGATCTCATCCCTTGCAGGCACAGAGAACAACACCACTACCTTTCCCAACATTTCTCCTCACCACACTCGGGGAACAGGAAAGCGTCATCTCAGCAGATCCTGCTTTGCAGTGGGGGAATCCTGCTCTATAAACAGTTGGGTTTTACTTTCAGCTTGTTGTTGGAAAGAGGCCTAGGCCCTGTGAGGTTTTATTCTGAGAGACACCTGGGAGCAGGAGCCACAGACATGTTCCCCATAGCTGTTTTGATTTATGCTCCCTAACACAGAAAGGCCTCAAGATAGTCTAATTTTAAGTCAAAGTACCAAGGAGCAACCACAGGAGGTCTGGTATGCCTCACGTAAACTTGTCTCTGTGACAGCCTGCTTGCTCCTATGAATTTGCGAGTGTGGGCACCTTCTCAGTTCTGTTCCTAGCAACCTTTCCATCACTTCTTGAAACCTCAACAATGTTACCCAAGCAAAAGAGCTCTGCAATCTTTTTGTCTTGAAAACAACAAAACAACAACATAAAATAATGAGCCTTAGTTGGGTACCACATTTTCCACACACACACACACACACACACACACACACACACACACACAAGAAAAAAAAGGATGGGAAAAAAAGTACATCACAGGCCATAGGTACAAGACAGAGTTTAAGAAATTAGAGAGAGGAAAACAAAGCTTTTATGATTTCAAGTTAGGGAAAGCTTTTTCATTTTTGTTATTTTATTTATTTGTTTTATTATAGACAGCACAAATCTCTGCCCCTTAAGCAAAGACCAACCTTCCTTCTTCACTGGGTAATGGGGCCAGCTCTTTGAGGTGTCATGCAACATTCCTCTATTCATGGAAAGTGAGGTAAATATTCTTTGTCCTATTTCCCCCTTCAACTTAATAATCCATAAGCAAACATCCTAAGCACTCAAAGCAAAAAGTGCCCATGTACCCATAATAAGAGAATATTTACTACTTTACCCTTTGTCCACACAACTGGAGTGTTGGGTGGGGGGAGGTAGGTGTGCCCACATATCACAATGGTCAGCAAAAAAAGCAGGTTGGATAATGGGGAAAATATTCTACATCCAACTGATGCAAACCAATTTTGGATATGCAGCTACAAAGAACAGCAGTATCCCCAGCAAAGACCCTGTCTCTGCTTCCAAACTAAGGGAGGCTGATCATTCTTTGCCTATATCTGCCAATGGTAAGAGCTTGTTTACCACCTGAAGCTGCTGAAAACTCACTCTAAGATTCCCAGGTGGGTAACCTTTGTGCTGGAGGTTCTGGACTGGAAAAAACAGAAGTCTCCTGTAACTTCAAGTATAGTTACTGTACTGGGAATGCAAGCCTGGGGCTCAGGAATGTTTAAGACTGAGGAGCTCTGCTGGACATTGGTGGCACAGGCTTTTAATCCCAGCACTAGGGAGGCCAAAGGCGGGCAGATCTCTGCAAGTTCATGGCCAGCCTAGACATCTTAGCTAGAGCCAGGGATAGGATCCACAGCTCCCAGATAAAACCCGAGGTCAAAAAGACAAAATAAATAAATACATAAATAAATAAATAAATATAAATAAATAAATAAATAAAAGAAAATGAATAAAATTATTCCAGCAGGAAGACCTTGACCCACAGCCCTCAGCTAAGGACTCTTGGCATTTTTTCTTTTATTTACCCCAACAACATAGTAGACCAGGGACATGGGGAGCCTAAGCCATGTGTGTGTGTGTGTGTGTGTGTGTGAGAGTGTGTGTGTGTGTGTATGCAGGGGTCATTTTTTTCGGCACCGCGTGCTGTAACTCTCAGGAGAGTTCTTGGCAAATAGTTGCCAACACACATCACAGATTTCCTACTTAGATACTTGCTCTGCTAGCTCACTCCCACAGGCTCATTGGAATTTCAGGCTATCCCCATTTCAAATTCAAAAAGCAGGCTTGGTATCTCTTCCTTCCATGCTGGAAAATTTCAGGACTAAGCCCAGAGTTTTGCCTGTGTTGCCTCAACAGCTCAGAAAGAAAAAGATGAGTAAACCTTCCCACCCAAGACAGCCTACTTCTAGGTGCTTACATTTAGCAGTGCTAGCTCAAGAGCTCAGCATGTGGCAATAAGCAATCTACAGGAGGAGGGGGCAGGGGGTGAGCCACCCCTTCACTCTTCCTTCTTGGATCATTCTTGGTTCCTGAGGAGTCCAAAATCTCCTGGTTTTGGAGTTGTGACTTACCCCTCTCCCTAATTAGTCACTGGATAGCCAAATTAGATCAATCACTTTGAACAAACAAAGAGAGAAGCCCTACTTTGCTTATTCCTGGTGGAGGTGGAAGCTGTCCTGGGCTACTCACCAAGGTTATCCTGGTTGGAGAGGGTTCCTTCACTTGAGGAGAGAGTGCCTGCCACAGTCTGGACACTTCCAAGTCCCCCTCCACAACTTTGAGTCTGGTATATGTCCCTAGGTAGAGGTCTTCTTGAATTACACATGGGAGACACCAAGAAAAGTAACAGGTGCAGGGAAAGGGGAAAGCAGAAAGCAATAGCCATATTCCTTTGGAATAGGGGTGGGCCTAAGGTTGTCAGCCTTCACTCCCTTGACTATTTGATAGGGTACAAATCAAGGGATCTTACCTTTCCCTTATTGGTACTGATTTAGATGTCCCTCATCCCTTGCAGGCACACAGAACAACACCACCACCTTTCTAACATTTCTCCTCACCACACCTTCCAGGAACAGGAAAGCGTCATCTCAGCAGATCCTGCTTTGCAGTGGGGAATCCTGCTCTATAAACAGTTGGGTTTTACTTTCAGCTTGTTGTTGAAAGAGGCCTAGGCCTGTGAGGTTTATTCTGAGAGACACCTGGGAGCAGGAGCCACAGACATGTTCCCCACAGCTGTTTTGATTTATGCTCTAACACAGAAAGGCCTCAAGATAGTCTAATTTTAAGTCAAAGTACCAAGGAGCAACCACAGCAGGTCTGGTATGCCTCACATCAACTTGTCTCTGTGACAGCCTGCTTGCTCCTACTAATTTGCGAGTGTGGGCACCTTCTCAGTTCTGCCTAGCAACCTTTCCATCACTTCTTGAAACCTCAACAATGTTACCCAAGCAAAAGAGCTCTGCAATCTTTTTGTCTTGAAAACAACAAAACAACAACATAAAATAATGAGCCTTAGTTGGTACCACATTTTACACACACACACACACACACACACACACACACACACACACACACACAAGAAAAAAAGGATGGAAAAAAGTACATCACAGGCCATAGGTACAAGACAGAGTTTAAGAAATTAGAGGAGGAAAACAAAGCTTTTATGATTTCAAGTTAGGGAAAGCTTTTCATTTTTGTTATTTTATTTATTTGTTTTATTAGACAGCACAAATCTCTGCCCCTTAAGCAAAGACCAACCTTCCTTCTTCACTGGGTAATGGGGCCAGCTCTTTGGAGGTGTCATGCAACATTCCTCTATTCATGGAAAGTGAGGTAAATATTCTTTGTCCTATTTCCCCCTTCAACTTAATAATCCATAAGCAAACATCCTAAGCACTCAAAGCAAAAAAAATTTTCCCATGTACCCATAATAAGAGAATATTTACTACTTTACCCTTTGTCACACAACTGGAGTGTTGGGTGGGGGGGAGGGTAGGTGTGCCCATATCACAATGGTCCAGCAAAAAAAAGCAGGTTGGATAATGGGGAAAAATATTCTACATCCAACTGATGCAAACCAATTTTGGATATGCAGCTACAAAGAACAGCAGTATCCCAGCAAAGACCCTGTCTCATGCTTCCAAACTCAGGCAGGCTGATCATTCTTTGCCTATATCTGCCAATGGTAAGAGCTTGTTTACCACCTGAAGCTGCTGAAAACTCACTTAAGATTCCCAGGTGGGTAACCTTTGTGCTGGAGGGTTCTGGACTGGAAAAAACAGAAGTCTCCTGTAACTTCAAGTATAGTTACTGTACTGGGAATGCAAGCCTGGGGCTCAGGAATGTTTAAGACTTCAGGAGCTCTGCTGGACATTGGTGGCACAGGCTTTAATCCCAGCACTAAGGAGGCAAAGGCGGGCAGATCTCTGCAAGTTCATGGCCAGCCTAGACATCTTAGCTAGAGCCAGGATAGGGATCCACAGCTACCCAGATAAACCCGAGGTCAAAAAGACAAAATAAATAAATACATAAATAAATAAATAAATAAATAAATAAATAAATAAAAGAAAATGAATAAAATTATTCCAGCAGGAAGACCTTGACCCACAGCCCTCAGCTAAGGACTCTTGGCATTTTCTTTCCACACACACCCAACAACATAGTACACCAGGGACATGGGGAGCCTAAGCAATGTGTGTGTGTGTGTGTGTGTGTGTGAGGTGTGTGTGTGTGTGTGTGTATGCAGGGGTCATTTTTTTCCAGCACCCGTGCTGTAACTAGGAGAGTTCTTGGCAAACAGTTGCCAACACACATCACAGATTTCCTACTTAGATACTTGCTCTGCTAGCTCACTCACAGGCTCCATTGGAATTTCAGGCTATCCCCATTTCAAATTCAAAAGCAGGCTTGGTATCTCTTCCTTCCATGCTGGAAAATTTCAGGACTAGCTCAAGTTTTGCCTGTGTGCCTCAACAGCTCAGGGAAAGAAAAAAGATGAGTAAACCTTCCCTACCCAAGACAGCCTACTTCTAGGTGCTTACATTTAGCAGTGCTAGCTCAAGAGCTCAGCATGTGGCAATAAAGGCAATCTACAGGGGAGGACGGGGCAGGGGTGAGCCACCCCTTCCACTCTTCCTTCTTAGGATTATTCTTGGTTCCTGAGAGTCCAAAGTCTCCTGGTTTTGGAGTTGTGACTTACCCCCTCTACCCTAATTATCACATGGATAGCCAAATTAGATCAATCACTTTGAACAAACAAAGAGAAGCCCTACTTTGCTTATTCCTGGTGGAGGTGGAAGCTGTCTGGGCTTCTCACCAAGGTTATCCTGGTTGGAGAGGGTTCCTTCACTTGAGGAGAGAGTGCTGCCACAGTCTGGACACTTCCAAGTCCCCCCTCCACAACTTTGAGTCTGGTATATGTCCCTAGGTAGAGGTCTTCTTGAATTACACATGGGAGACACCAAGAAAAGTAACAGGTGCAGGGAAAGGGAAAGCAGAAAGCAATAGCCATATTCCTTTGGAATAGGGGTGGGCCTAAGGTTGTCAGCCTTCACTCCCTTGACTATTTGATAGGGGGTACAAATCAAGGGATCTTACCTTTTCCCTTATTGGTACTGTTTAGATGTCCTCATCCCTTGCAGGCACACAGAACAACACCACCACCTTTCTAACATTTCTCCTCACCACACCTTCCAGGAACAGGAAAGCGTCATCTCAGCAGATCCTGCTTTGCAGTGGGGAATCCTGCTCTATAAACAGTTGGGTTTTACTTTCAGCTTGTTGTTGAAAGAGGCCT
Organism: Phodopus roborovskii; assembly: GCF_943737965.1. Lineage (NCBI taxonomy): Eukaryota > Metazoa > Chordata > Mammalia > Rodentia > Cricetidae > Phodopus > Phodopus roborovskii. The sequence goes on from NW_026125745.1 coordinate 20,356, forward strand.
AGGCCTGTGAGGTTTATTCTGAGAGACACCTGGGAGCAGGAGCCACAGACATGTTCCCCACAGCTGTTTTGATTTATGCTCTAACACAGAAAGGCCTCAAGATAGTCTAATTTTTAAGTCAAAGTACCAAGGAGCAACCACAGCAGGTCTGGTATGCCCTCACATCAACTTGTCTCTGTGACAGCCTGCTTGCTCCTACTAATTTGCGAGTGTGGGCACCTTCTCAGTTCTGCCTAGCAACCTTTCCATCACTTCTTGAAACCTCAACAATGTTACCCAAGCAAAAGAGCTCTGCAATCTTTTTGTCATGAAAACAACAAAACAACAACATAAAATAATGAGCCTTAGTTGGTACCACATTTTCACACACACACACACACACACACACACACACACACAAGAAAAAAAGGATGGAAAAAAAGTACATCACAGGCCATAGGTACAAGACAGAGTTTAAGAAATTAGAGGAGAAAACAAAGCTTTTATGATTTCAAGTTAGGGAAAGCTTTTCATTTTGTTATTTTATTTATTTGTTTTATTAGACAGCACAAATCTCTGCCCCTTAAGCAAAGACCAACCTTCCTTCTTCACTGGGTAATGGGGCCAGCTCTTTGGAGGTGTCATGCAACATTCCTCTATTCATGGAAAGTGAGGTAAATATTCTTTGTCCTATTTCCCCCTTCAACTTAATAATCCATAAGCAAACATCCTAAGCACTCAAAGCAAAAAATTTTTCCCATGTACCCATAATAAGAGAATATTTACTACTTTACCCTTTGTCACACAACTGGAGTGTTGGGTGGGGGGAGGTAGGTGTGCCCATATCACAATGGTCCAGCAAAAAAAAGCAGGTTGGATAATGGGGAAAAATATTCTACGTCCAACTGATGCAAACCAATTTTGGATATGCAGCTACAAAGAACAGCAGTATCCCAGCAAAGACCCTGTCTCATGCTTCCAAACTCAGGCAGGCTGATCATTCTTTGCCTATATCTGCCAATGGTAAGAGCTTGTTTACCACCTGAAGCTGCTGAAAACTCACTTAAGATTCCCAGGTGGGTAACCTTTGTGCTGGAGGTTCAGGACTGGAAAAACAGAAGTCTCCTGTAACTTCAAGTATAGTTACTGTACTGGGAATGCAAGCCTGGGGCTCAGGAATGTTTAAGACTTCAGGAGCTCTGCTGGACATTGGTGGCACAGGCTTTAATCTCAGCACTAAGGAGGCAAAGGCGGGCAGATCTCTGCAAGTTCATGGCCAGCCTAGTCTTCTTAGCTAGAGCCAGGATAGGATCCACAGCTACCCAGATAAACCCGAGGTCAAAAGACAAAATAAATAAATACATAAATAAATAAATAAATAAATAAAAGAAAATGAATAAAATTATTCCAGCAGGAAGACCTTGTCCCACAGCCCTCAGCTAAGGACTCTTGGCATTTTCTTTCACACACACACCAACAACATAGTACACCAGGGATTGGGGAGCCTAAGCAATAGCCATATTCCTTTGGAATAGGGGTGGGCCCTAAGGTTGTCAGCCTTCACTCCCTTGACTATTTGATAGGGTACAAATCAAGGGATCTTACCTTTTCCCTTATTGGTACTGTTTAGATGTCCTCATCCCTTGCAGGCACACAGAACAACACCACCACCTTTCTAACATTTCTCCTCACCACACCTTCCAGGAACAGGAAAGCGTCATCTCAGCAGATCCTGCTTTGCAGTGGGGAATCCTGCTCTATAAACAGTTGGGTTTTACTTTCAGCTTGTTGTTGAAAGAGGCCCTAGGCCTGTGAGGTTTATTCTGAGAGACACCTGGGAGCAGGAGCCACAGACATGTTCCCCCACAGCTGTTTTGATTTATGCTCTAACACAGAAAGGCCTCAAGATAGTCTAATTTTAAGTCAAAGTACCAAGGAGCAACTACAGCAGGTCTGGTATGGCTCACATCAACTTGTCTCTGTGACAGCCTGCTTGCTCCTACTAAGGTGGGAGTGTGGGCACTTTCTCAGCACTGCCTAGCAACCTTTCCATCACTTCTTGAAACCTCAACAATGTTACCCAAGCAAAAGGCTCTGCAATCTTTTTGTCATGAAAACAACAAAACAACAACATAAAATAATGAGCCTTAGTTGGTACCACATTTTATACACACACACACACACACACACACACACACACACACACACACACACACACACACACGAAAAACAAGTTTGGAAAGAAAGTACATCACAGGCCATAGGTACAAGACAGAGTTTAAGAAATTAGAGGAGGAAAACAAAGCTTTTATGATTTCAAGTTAGGGAAAGCTTTTCATTTTTGTTATTTTATTTATTTATTTTATTAGACAGCACAAATCTCTGTCCCTGAAGCAAAGCCCAACCTTCCTTCTTCACTGGGTAATGGGGCCAGCTCTTTGGAGGTGTCATGCAACATTCCTCTATTCATGGAAAGTGAGGTAAATATTCTTTGTCCTATTTCCCCCTTCAACTTAATAATCCATAAGCAAACATCCTAAGCACTCAAAGCAAAAAAAATTTTCCCATGTACCCATAATAAGAGAATATTTACTACTTTACCCTTTGTCACACAACTGGAGTGTTGGGTGGGGGGAGGTAGGTGTGCCCATATCACAATGGTCCAGCAAAAAAAGCAGGTTGGATAATGGGGAAAAATATTCTACATCCAACTGATGCAAACCAATTTTGGATATGCAGCTACAAAGAACAGCAGTATCCCAGCAAAGACCCTGTCTCATGCTTCCAAACTCAGGCAGGCTGATCATTCTTTGCCTATATCTGCCAATGGTAAGAGCTTGTTTACCACCTGAAGCTGCTGAAAACTCACTTAAGATTCCCAGGTGGGTAACCTTTGTGCTGGAGGTTCTGGACTGGAAAAACAGAAGTCTCCTGTAACTTCAAGTATAGTTACTGTACTGGGAATGCAAGCCTGGGGCTCAGGAATGTTTGAAGACTTAGGAGCTCTGCTGGACATTGGTGGCACAGGCTTTAATCCCAGCACTAAGGAGGCAAAGGCAGGCTGATCTCTGCAAGTTCATGGCCAGCCTAGACTTCTTAGCTAGAGCCAGGATAGGATCCACAGCTACCCAGATAAACCCGAGGTCAAAAAGACAAAATAAATAAATACATAAATAAATAAATAAATAAATAAAAGAAAATGAATAAAATTATTCCAGCAGGAAGACCTTGACCCACAGCCCTCAGCTAAGGACTCTTGGCATTTCTTTTCACACACACACCCAACAACATAGTACACCATGGACATGGGAGCCTAAGCAATGTGTGTGTGTGTGTGTGTGTGTGTGTGTGTGTGTATGCAGGGGTCATTTTTTTCCAGCACCCGTGCTGTAACTAGGAGAGTTCTTGGCAAACAGTTGGCCAACACACATCACAGATTTCCTACTTAGATACTTGCTCTGCTAGCTCACTCACAGGCTCCATTGGAATTTCAGGCTATCCCCATTTCAAATTCAAAAGCAGGCTTGGTATCTCTTCCTTCCATGCTGGAAAATTTCAGGACTAGCTCAAGTTTTGCCTGTGTGCCTCAACAGCTCAGGAAAGAAAAAGATGGTAAACCTTCCCTACCCAAGACAGCCTACTTCTAGGTGCTTACATTTAGCAGTGCTAGCTCAAGAGCTCAGCATGTGGCAATAAAGCAATCTACAGGAGGAGGGGCAGGGGTGAGCCACCCTTCCACTCTTCCTTCTTAGGATTATTCTTGGTTCCTGAGAGTCCAAAGTCTCCTGGTTTTGGAGTTGTGACTTACCCCTCTACCCTAATTATCACATGGATAGCCAAATTAGATCAATCACTTTGAACAAACAAAGAGAAGCCCTACTTTGCTTATTCCTGGTGGAGGTGGAAGCTGTCTGGGCTTCTCACCAAGGTTATCCTGGTTGGAGAGGGTTCCTTCACTTGAGGAGAGAGTGCTGCCACAGTCTGGACACTTCCAAGTCCCCCTCCACAACTTTGAGTCTGGTATATGTCCCTAGGTAGAGGTCTTCTTGAATTACACATGGGAGACACCAAGAAAAGTAACAGGTGCAGGGAAAGGGAAAGCAGAAAGCAATAGCCATATTCCTTTGGAATAGGGGTGGGCCTAAGGTTGTCAGCCTTCACTCCCTTGACTATTTGATAGGGTACAAATCAAGGGATCTTACCTTTTCCCTTATTGGTACTGTTTAGATGTCCTCATCCCTTGCAGGCACACAGAACAACACCACCACCTTTCTAACATTTCTCCTCACCACACCTTCCAGGAACAGGAAAGCGTCATCTCAGCAGATCCTGCTTTGCAGTGGGGAATCCTGCTCTATAAACAGTTGGGTTTTACTTTCAGCTTGTTGTTGAAAGAGGCCTAGGCCTGTGAGGTTTATTCTGAGAGACACCTGGGAGCAGGAGCCACAGACATGTTCCCCCACAGCTGTTTTGATTTATGCTCTAACACAGAAAGGCCTCAAGATAGTCTAATTTTAAGTCAAAGTACCAAGGAGCAACCACAGCAGGTCTGGTATGCCTCACATCAACTTGTCTCTGTGACAGCCTGCTTGCTCCTACTAATTTGCGAGTGTGGGCACCTTCTCAGTTCTGCCTAGCAACCTTTCCATCACTTCTTGAAACCTCAACAATGTTACCCAAGCAAAAGAGCTCTGCAATCTTTTTGTCATGAAAACAACAAAACAACAACATAAAATAATGAGCCTTAGTTGGTACCACATTTTACACACACACACACACACACACACACACACACACACACAAGAAAAAAAAGGATGGAAAAAAGTACATCACAGGCCATAGGTACAAGACAGAGTTTAAGAAATTAGAGGAGGAAAACAAAGCTTTTATGATTTCAAGTTAGGGAAAGCTTTTCATTTTTGTTATTTTATTTATTTGTTTTATTAGACAGCACAAATCTCTGCCCCTTAAGCAAAGACCAACCTTCCTTCTTCACTGGGTAATGGGGCCAGCTCTTTGGAGGTGTCATGCAACATTCCTCTATTCATGGAAAGTGAGGTAAATATTCTTTGTCCTATTTCCCCCTTCAACTTAATAATCCATAAGCAAACATCCTAAGCACTCAAAGCAAAAATTTTTCCCATGTACCCATAATAAGAGAATATTTACTACTTTACCCTTTGTCACACAACTGGAGTGTTGGGTGGGGGGGAGGTAGGTGTGCCCATATCACAATGGTCCAGCAAAAAAAAGCAGGTTGGATAATGGGGAAAAATATTCTACATCCAACTGATGCAAACCAATTTTGGATATGCAGCTACAAAGAACAGCAGTATCCCAGCAAAGACCCTGTCTCATGCTTCCAAACTCAGGCAGGCTGATCATTCTTTGCCTATATCTGCCAATGGTAAGAGCTTGTTTACCACCTGAAGCTGCTGAAAACTCACTTAAGATTCCCAGGTGGGTAACCTTTGTGCTGGAGGTTCAGGACTGGAAAAAACAGAAGTCTCCTGTAACTTCAAGTATAGTTACTGTACTGGGAATGCAAGCCTGGGGCTCAGGAATGTTTAAGACTTCAGGAGCTCTGCTGGACATTGGTGGCACAGGCTTTAATCTCAGCACTAAGGAGGCAAAGGCGGGCAGATCTCTGCAAGTTCATGGCCAGCCTAGTCTTCTTAGCTAGAGCCAGGATAGGATCCACAGCTACCCAGATAAACCCGAGGTCAAAAAGACAAAATAAATAAATACATAAATAAATAAATAAATAAATAAATAAATAAATAAATAAAAGAAAATGAATAAAATTATTCCAGCAGGAAGACCTTGACCCACAGCCCCTCAGCTAAGGACTCTTGGCATTTTCTTTCACACACACACCCAACAACATAGTACACCATGGACATGGGGAGCCTAAGCAATGTGTGTGTGTGTGTGTGTGTGTGTGTGTGTGTATGCAGGGGTCATTTTTTTCCAGCACCCGTGCTGTAACTAGGAGAGTTCTTGGCAAACAGTTGCCAACACACATCAAAGATTTCCTACTTAGATACTTGCTCTGCTAGCTCACTCACAGGCTCCATTGGAATTTCAGGCTATCCCCATTTCAAATTCAAAAGCAGGCTTGGTATCTCTTCCTTCCATGCTGGAAAATTTCAGGACTAGCTCAAGTTTTGCCTGTGTGCCTCAACAGCTCAGGAAAGAGAAAAGATGAGTAAAGACCCTGTCTCATTCTTCCAAACTTTGCATAAATATAGGACTGTTGTAGCCAAAACTCTGTCCTACTGGAACTCTAAGACACTTGCAGAAAATATTCTTAACACTTCTACTGAAGTGTGACAAATCCGAGATACTGTGTTCATCATACTCCTGTAAATGAGGGTCAGTTTCTCCCTCTAGTCAGGTTGCATGTAGTTAGTCAGGGAGCCACAAGTGGAGATGAAGAGATTCTAAATGGTTTAATTTTTAGTTTTAGTTTAGGTGTTTGGGGATTAGTAGCAGAGGTTTTACAGTGTGGTATATATACTAAAATCCACTATATCAGACATTTCACAGGTTTGATGTGTGAATTCTGTTTCAACATCCAGGTATAAAAGGGGTGGTATGTTAAAGCAACCAGTAAACTTCTCCCACAGTACACCCCATTCAGCCTCCATCGTCTTGTGTATTACACCTTTTTTGTCTGAGCACAGTGACTGATAGCAATTTTTTTTTTTTAAACAATAAAATAAAGAAAAATGCCAGCAACTAGAAGGTTAGCAGGACAGCCTATATTCTTTACTCTTGGAAACTGTACTGAAGCCACGGGGAATTTTTTTTAATCTCCACCCTTTTCTATTTATTACAGATTTTACCTTCGATGAGCCCTTCTGTGGTCAGCCCTTGCCCGTAAACATCAGCAAGCATTCCCATGCATACTTCTTTCCCCTTACATTGCACTAATTCCAGCTCTTAATGATTCTTGAGCTGTCACCTTCTTCCGTGTAGCCTCTCCTCTCCTGGACTGCTTTCTTAGTGGCTTGAAGAGTCCAAAGCAAGAGAGCAGCAGCCATTGCATTACCTGTGGTCACTAGGAACCAGAAACACTGCTTTCCACACTGATTGAGAGACGATTAGACTCAGATATCCAGAATGACCAACAAGCCTTGCTAGGCTGTTCTGGAAAGATGTCATGTTCCAGGTAATGGGAGAAGACTCTCCTGTAGGAAGGGAATGTGACTCCAGAGTTCAGGGGAATTTGGAAAACCAAGGTCTACCCAGATGGTTTTCGTTCCTTCCCAACTAGAGCACCAGTTCAGACAAGGACTTCTAGGCATGGCATTTGAGAATTTGGTCTCCTTTATAACCTTTATAGTCCCTGGACCTGATTTTGAGCATATTTTGCTGCCCGTGCACTGGATGCATCTAAATGTTTCTGGGACATTTGAGATAACAGTGGCTAAACAGAATCTGCCTTCTCTTCATCCCATTTGTGTGTGTATGTGTGTGTGTGTGTGTGGTGTGGTGTGTTTTGGGTTGTAGTTTGTGGGGGGGGGCAATTCAAGACAGGGTTTTTCTGTATAGCGCTCTTGCTCTATAGACCAGGCTGGCCTTAAACTCTGCCTCCTGAGTGCTGAGGAGATTAGAGGCATGTACAACCACTGCCTGACTTTATCCCAATTTTTAAATTGTGAGTACTGGGTGCCCAGAGTTCTTTTCTAGGGATGTTTCTGGGTCAGCTTTGCTGTTTGGACTTGTCACAAATCCTGGAGATTTGGTTTAAGTACTTGGGAGTACAGGGGCGGATCCCTGGATGGACAAAGGCATAGAATGAGGGGTGGGAAAGAAGAATGTTAGCACTGGAGAACACCTTGCTCGGTCCCACTGGGGAGTGAGGATACTGGGAATGTACCCTCTTTATGGGGATGAGGATTGTGCCTGGATTGCTAAACCTAGGCATTAATTGGACCTGGGCCAAACAAAAACAAACATTCCTGGACTAGGTCTTTGCAATTCAATGTCAACTCCATTTATTGCACATGGCTTTTTTTTTTTTGTCGTTAATTGCAGGGTTTTTTCTGAGTGTCACTGACTGCCCTGTACCTCACTTTGTAGACTCAGCTGGCCTCAAACTCACAGAGATCCTCTGGCCTCTGCCTCCTGAGTGCTGGGACTAAAGGTGTGCACCACCATTGACTGGATTTAGGTTTTATTTATTTTTTAAAGACAGGGTCTTGCTATAATTGTTAGACTGGCTTTGAAATCTTGATCTTAGTGCCTTCATTTCCTGGGTGCTTTTCTTTATGTTTTTTTTGTTTGTTTGTTTGTTTTAGAGTTTGTTCATAGTACTTCTCTTAGCAATGGCAGTTCCTGGGTGGGTAGAGGAGTGGCTTTTACAGACAAGTGTTAATGTTGCTAATCTCAGACTTGTCAGGCTGCCTTCTGATTCTCTCAGAACACAGGAGTATGTGAAGCCATCTAAAGCTATCTCCCACTGACACCCTTCTCCCTTGGGACATGCAAAATACAAAACTACTTGCTAGGGGAGGGGGTCTAGGCTTGACTTCCCAATAGTAGAGTATCTCACAACTCTTGTTGCTGGTACCCTGCCTGTTTTGATGAGCCATTGTACTTCTTGGTTTGTGGGAAGAAGACCCGAGAAGCTGGCACCTTTGGCTTCCTCTCTGTTGTTACTGATGTAAGTAATAAAGTGCCTGAATCTAAAAAGAGCTCACCATATATATGTATGTATGTATGTATATGTATGTATGTATATATATATATATGTGTGTGTGTGTGTGTGTGTGTATGTCTTGGTGTGCTGCAGTGTACCTAAAAACCTCTCAGGAATCAAGGACTATAACCTGTAACTTCTGTCAAAGCAACTCACAGCCAGCCTTCTGCCGCCTGCACTTTGAGAGGTGTGCAGCCTCACCCAAGTTTGTGTGCCCTTCAGGAGGCAAGGAAGGCAGAATGCCTAACAGCAGTCATCTAAAATACAAAAATTTTGCTCTCAGGCTCAGTGTATCTTGTCTTCCCAGGGTCTATAGCCATTCTGTTGCACCTGAGGTTCCTGCTGATTCCCTTTCCTTCTCCCTTGGGGCTACCCCGTAAGTAATGACACCATATCCTTGCTTCAGCCTGCCTCTCCCTGGGTTATGATTTCAGTTATGACACTTTCTCCATATATATATTGCTGGGCCTTGTCAGGTGACACGGTATTGAGCAGTTTTACAATATTCGCAATAAAACTGGTCTGGAATTTTCCTTCCTTGGTAAACATCTGTTACTTGAAAGCTGCCAATAATGTTTCTGAGCCCATAAACTAACGGTAAAAAAAAAAGCTTGAGCTCTGATAATATTCAGCAAAACCCTTGAATACTTCAACCAGTGGTTATAATTGCAAACAGTGATCTGAAGTAATCCATTTTAAGAAAGGACAGTAGAGAGAAAAGGGTGGGTGTGGTGTTTGTGAATAATGAACAAACTGTCTCTCTCAGGACAGCTCCCATCAATGTAGTCAAGCCTAAATCTCTTCTTTAGACTAAATGGGGAATTGTAGTGAGATATCCACCCTGCCTGCACCTGTTGCCCATTGGGGGTGGGGGGCAGGTGTGGACATCACCTTCAGGGAGTGGGAGGGCTGGGGCTCGGATGCTGGAACCCAGCTGGTGTTCTTACTTCCTGGTTGGAGACAGAGCATCCGGAGGCATCCTTGAAACTGGAACCTGTGGTGGCGATCATCTGTTACTGGTGTAAGTTATTTCTCCCCAAATAAACATCCATCAACATCAGCCTGTCACTTCCCAGATCCTTATTTACCACGGTTTACCACCCAGCAGAGGTTGCATGACTGGGCTTTCTGCTGTTTGTGCTGGATCTCTGTAGAGCAATGGGGGAGTGTCCCTAGAGGTCTACAGTATGAATTCAGTTGTCTGTGTTGTCTTGTAAAGTTCCTTTTAGTAAGCCACTGTCCAATGCTGTTTTGGTTTTATATTTTCATTTTTCTTGTGCTTGATAGCCTTACCCATATTTTTGGACTACAAAATAACAATTTAGGCTTATTCTAGGGAGCATAGTGTTTGCTTTAGATGATTATATATTATCCTAAGTTTTTAATTGCTTTGTTTTCTCAGATCTTTTGGTAATGCATATCCATTATAAGGAAATATCTGATGAGTTTTGGAAAATGTGAATCCCCACATAACTACTACGACAATTGGGAAATAGGATATCTATTTCTCAATGCCCCTGCTATAACTCTCCCAGATCTTGAGTCCTTGGCAACCAGTGGTCTGCTTTTTCTTTTTATAGCTCAATGTGTCTTTTTTTAGAATTCATATGATAATATCATAAGTTAGTTGTTAAACGTGGCTTCTTTCAATCAACAAAGTATATTTAATATACTGAGTGCATGCCATTAATATACCTTGTTTGTTGTTGGGAAGTATCCTGTGTGTGTCTATCATAGCTTGTTTATCCAACCAAATCTCAAGAGTATTTCCAACAATATTTAGTAAACTTCATACATAAAAACATTTTTTTTTTTAAATTTGCTTGAGTGCCTGCTGTGTGTCATTTGAGAGCCAGCATGAACAAAGTAATGTGTGCCTTCATGGAGCTGAAAAGGGGATCTAAAATACAAATCATAGTAGCTAAATTACACAATTATATGCATTAGTTCCTATGGCTCCTCTAACAAATTGCACAGTCGATGGCTTAAGGTAACAGAAATTTGATCTTACATACAGAAGTCAGAATCCCTAAGTCAAGATGTGGTAAGTTGGGTCATGCTGTGTTCTGCGAGATGTGTCCCAAGGGCCTCTCCTGGTGGTTGCTGGGGACCCATTTGTTCAGTGACTTAAAAACCACATCACTTGGAGCGTTGTTCTACCCTCACATCACCTTCTTTTCTGTGTTTTCTTTTCTAAGGACACTTGTAATTGGATTTAGTGTCCATACTAATACAGAATGGTCTCATCTTGAGACTCTCAGTTACATCCGGGGGGGGAAAAAAAAACCTTTAGGTTCTAGGTGGACACATTTTAGGGTTTACTACAGAAATTCCTGCCAAGTGTTAAACAGTGGTAACAGAGCAGCAGAATAATTAGAGGTGGAGTGCTGGAAGACTGTAGATATAACTTCAGTAAAGTGGTCAGAACAAGCCAGTGATGAACGAGGCGGGACAAAAGCAGTGGGCAATGCTGTCTGAAGTCAAGAGAACCCCACATCGCAGGCGCTGCTCAGGAGGGGCCCTCACTCGGGAAAGGGCAGGGAAGGGTATGCCTGTGAGACAGCTGTAAGTACTCAAGGAGCATTGATTAGGGACAGGGTCTCACTGGGTAGCCCTGGCTGTCTGGGAACCTGCTTTGTTGACCAGGTAGACCTAAATTCACAGATATCCATTTGCCTCTGTCTCCTAAGAGCTGGGATTTATTTTATATGTATGAGTGTTTTTTTAAAGATTTTATTTATTATATATAAAGTGTTCTGGCATGTATTCTTTCATGCTAAAAGTAGGCACCAAATCTCATCATAGATTGTTGTGAGCCACCATGTGGTTGTTGAGAATTGAACTCAGGGCCTCTGGAAGAGCAGTCAGTGCTCTTAATTTCTGAGCCATTTCTCTGGCCTCATGTATGAGTGTTTTGCCTGCATGTTTTTGTGTACCCCATGTATACCTGGTGGTTTAGGGGGACCAAAAGAGGGTGTTGAATCCTCGAACTGAAGTTACAGATGGGCTGTGACCTGCCATGTATGTGCTGGGAACAGAAACCACGTCCTCTGCAAGAGTAAAAAGTGCCCTTAACTACTGAGCCACGAGGTCAGGATTTTATATTTAAGGACATGGAAAGCTTTTGCAAGGTGGATAACTTTCGAATAATGAAAAATTGACAATAACATTAAAAGTCGTTTGAGAGTAAGGTGATACAAGTAAGAAGTAGCAGGTTACACTAGAAGTGTTCAGGTGGGAAGAATGTCTGAGACTCAGCAGACTGCAGAGTACACACACCACAGGATAGGGTTCAGAGATCCTGCCTCAGGATTCCTCCAGAGCCCAGATGAAGAAACACCCATTATTTGTGCCCACAGAGCCCCTTTCTCTTTCCCACATACTTTCTCCAAAAGCACTCTCCTGACTAATAGCACTGTGGTTCATCTGAGCTGTCAGTTTTTGTCATAGTTTGTAACTATAATGGGATTATTCACCCTATATATTCCACTAAGTCCTGCTCCATCCACCCCTGGAGTGAGATTTCTGAGGATTCATTTCTGTTTTACAGAGAGAAATCATTTGCTTGTTCTCGTGGTTATATAACATTGTCTTATGTGAACAGCCTATCATTTAATCATCTGCTTTACTACTGATGCACATTTGGAGTTTTCCACTTTGGGGTAGAACAAAGAATTATATAAACAAAGTGTGGTGTCGTGCGGATATTCAGCAGTAATGGATACTGCTCAGAGTCTCTCCAAGTTGCCAACACTGTAGAAGAGCTTGGTTCTGTGTATGTTTTGGAGGTAAAACAGCCTATCCACCGTGTCTCAAAGAAGAGAACTAGGGTTAACTCCAAGTGTTTGCAGCTGGGCCACTGCTAGGTAAGGCTAGGTATCAGCTGGATCAGAAGCAGGGATTTGGGAGTGTAGGTGAAAAGAAGAGAAAGGTGGGAATTTTGTTCTATATAATCCTGAGATGTCAAATGAGGTATCAAAAAAAGGGGTAAACATTCAAGTCCCAACCTCAACAGCTTGGTCTGGATTAGAAACAAAGCAATATGAGCATCCATGGAGGGAATTTAAGCCATGACAGAGGCAGTCTCACCAAGGGAGTGAGTAGAGATGACAACACAGGATGCCCTGTCACCATGAAATCTGGGATAAGGGAGAAGCAGCAAATACAAAACAGTAGAAGCCTCTAAGGCTACAGGGAAACCTCAAGCATCCTTAGAGGCCTGCTCATGAAGCACATCTGGAAAGAGAGATTTGTCCAGGCCACACAGGTCCAGAGGAAGACTGACAAGGTGCCATGTCAGTTAGGCATGTGCGCAGGGCATTGCTTGAGACCATGCTAGCTTTGGTATCTTCCCCTCCCTCCCTCCCCCAGTGAGAATTGGCCTGAGTAATTAGAGGAAGTATAAGAGAAATAGGCCTGCCACTAGGTACACATGAGAATGTGCTCTAAGCAAGGACGTGAACTCAGTAAGGGAGCTCGCCATGGGATGTCTGCAGAGAGGACACAGCAGTGTAGACATGAAGTATCGATGGAACAGCAGGTGGCATGCTCTGCCTGGAACTGTGAGCAGGGAAAATAGTGGGAAAGTTGGCCAGGGAAGCAATGAAGGGCCAGGTCACATAGCCTCTCAGAGGTCACTGCAAGTGCTTTTGTCCATTGTGCCGAAACGGGGAAGCTACTCAGAAGTTTAGGGCGATAGGGTGACATATTTTGTCTTAATTCGATAAGCTTCAACATCATGATTAGTAGTGATGTGTCACATGCTTCCACTTTAATCTCCAGAGTACAGTGAGTTCTCCTGTTGCCCCTAAGTCACATCAGCATTGTGCTGGAGGTCTAAACCAGAACAGAAGGCTAGAAAACAAAATGGCCAGCCAGCGTTCATGGATGGTATGGCTTGGAGATGACAGGATTGTGCATGTTCAAGACAGCACTGCAGGGTTATAAAAGGAGAGCCTGGCACTTGTAGAGCCTACCATACCACTTGGTGGAAGTTTCCATCTGTAGGAAAACTACAGTTTGATTTGAGTGGCCTTTACAGCAACAGTTGACACACTGATGGAAGCCCACAATCATCACAGAGGATATAAGTTTTCTCTGTGACTGACAGATCAAACTCACAAAAGATTCAGTGAGTGGAGCAACACATTGGACCCAGTAAATGTAGCATGCACACCCTCTTTCCTCGGTATCCCACCTTCTAAAGCACAACATTGGTGTGCTATCATGGAAATCAAAGCCTAATGGCTGGTTCTAAAACAGTCTAGTTTTATAAAATCCCCAAATGCTATGTCCAGAGTAGTGAAAATGTACAGGTTATAGCTACATACAGCATGTCTGACCAGTAGAGAAAGTAAAACATGAAAAAGATGTTATAAAATTCAGATCTACATAAATCAATGGTATGTGGGAAGGTATAGCAGTGTCTTGCCTTGTTCCTGTGACCAAATACCTGACAGAGTAAAACGAAAGCAACAACAGAAAAACACTTAAGGGAAAGAGGGTTTATTTTGGATATATAGTATGTCTTGGTAGGAAAAGCCTGGTAGTAGGAGTGTGAATCCTTTCCATTGCCTCTGTAGTCAGGAAGCAAGTGAGGCCAGAGCATAAAACTCCAAAGCCTGACCCTAGTGGTCCTCTTCCTCCAGCAAGACTCCACCTCCTAGGGGTTCAACAATGTGCCAAAACAGACTACTGAGGAGCAAACTGCCCATCACACAAGTCTATGGTGGCAGTTTACATTCAAACCAGAGCAGAATAAAAATCCTGAAAAAAAAGGTAATAAAATTCTAAAATCTGTATTTTAAAAAGTTAGATTATATAATCTGGGGGGGGGGGAGGACTGTGTAAAGTTGAAGTAGATAGGGTATATCCTTGAACCCTGAAGGCTTTGCATTTTGTTGCCTGTGTGGTAATTATGTAAACATTTGCTTTGTTAAGTTATTCAACTTAATGTGACTTTTCAGAGGTTGTGACATGCCACAAGGAAAAATACTGCATAAATGAAAACAAAACAATAGACATCAATAAAAAATAAGAAACTGTGTATGGTATATATTAAGAAATGGAAACAAAAATCAGAAGAGAAACTGTGGAAGAGTATCGTTCCTTGTAATACTGCAGGAAATAGGTTTAACAAACTGCTCCTAGATAGTTCTTGAGCTATTTCTGGGCAATGTGGCATCTCAGCAAGCAGGGGAAAGTTTTGGACTCCTTGAATTCATGAGAAGAAATCTGTGTGGCATGTATAAGAAAACTATCTTCAATGTAATTCAGAGTGATGGTGCACACTTATAATCCTAGCACTCCAAGGAGAGGCAGGATATGCAATCTCTCTCTCTTTCTCTGTCTCTCTCTCTATCTCTCTCTCCCTCCTTTCCTTCCCCTCCCTCCCCACTTACTTGATCTGAATTTATTTTGCAGAGGAAATTTTAAAAGTAGAAAAATCAGAAGTTGACAGTAAATGGTGGCAGTGATGGTATTGGGAGATTGGAAAATGGAGGAGGGGTTCAGAAGGGAAAAGTTCAATGATATACATAAAGGTTAATAAAATGATTGATGCAGGTGGTGGGGTACACCTTTAGTCCCAGCACAGGGAGGCAAGCACAAGGCCAGCCTGGTCTACAGAGTGAGTTCCAGGACAGCCAAGGCTTATACAGAGAAACCCTGTCTCTAAAAACCAAAAATAATTAAAATAAGATGAGTAACAGGAAGTACTGATAGGACTCTTGCGTCCTGAAAAGGGCAGTATATACCAGTTGCCATGACACCCTTAAGATGCCAGATACTTAGGGACAACCTATCAACCTCATTTTTTCCCCCTTGAGACAAGCATCTGTAGATTTGGGATGTTGAGGTTATTGTTTTATTTTTTAAGACAAGACTGCTGTTTAATCCAGTTTGGATGTGATTGTGATGATATCTTGCTTGCACAAATAAGGGCTGTCTGAAGGTCAGAGAATGGAGCTTGCCACTAGCTAACCATAGAGATCTGGAGGTCTGTACAGACAGAAAGGAAGTGAAGTAGCTGGGCGGGAAACAGGATATAAGCTGGGAGAAATTGAAATTGCTCTCTTGTCTGCTGAAGCACTAAGGAGATAAGGTGTGGTGGCGGCTTGCTCCTTCTCTCTGATTGCTCAGCGTTTTCCTCTATATCTGACTCCAGGTTTTTACTACTTAGACCAATTAAGAGCTCCATTTACAAGTATGTGATCTCTTGATTCTCCTAGTTTGACTTCCCAAGTGAGTGCTGGGAGATCAGGTATGTGCCATCTCTCCCAGCTTGCTTTTATTTTTTAAAAGTCTCACAAATGATTCTGATGTGCAGTCAAGTATAAAATCTAATATGCCCAGTTGGGATGCCTATGAACCGAGAGAGAGAGAAGGCCAGCCTATAATCACTAAGAGTACAAAAGCGGCACACGTACCTTGATAGTAACCAAAAGCTCTCTAATTGAACTTACCTGCTCAACAATATAGAAAGCATGCCTGGTCCTAGAAACGTAGCCAAATACCCAAGGCTAGTTAAGTTGTGGTCTTAGACGATAAATTACAACCACCAGTGTACTAAAACAACATAATTCCTAACTACATTATAAATATTTGTTCATATACTCACATATATAAGTGTAGTCCTCACCCTCATCCAAGGAACTTCTTTTTTGCAGTCAACAGAAACCACTACATAAAAACCACAGCTAAGTAAAATGCCTAATTGTGGCAACACAATCCCAAGGAGTACATGTACAAAACAATTCCTGAAAGTAAGGCTTTTGGGGACTTTGCAGAAGGAGGGGTGGAGAGATTGTTAAGAGTCAGGTGTTGAGAGAATGCTGTGAGAATGTGCCTCCTAGTAATGTCAGAAGCTACACCTATAATTTCTCTCCAACATGACTGCCTAAGTATGCGGCTACAGTGGCCTGGAGGAAGCTCCCAAGGCTTCAACTCTATACAACTCCAGGCAACCAAGGAATACTGAGAAATAGTCTTCTCCAGGGAAGAGCACACCAGTTGATTATCCAATACTATGTGGTCAACACTGAAAACATAATACAAGTAACACTATACAGACTAAGCATGCTGTATTTAAGAATGTATATGTGCATGCATATTTACTTGTGTGTATGTGTGTGCATGTAGCAACCACTGATAAAAAAAAGGCCATGAATTCTAAAGCTAAAGGAGGGGGTATATGGGAGGGCTTGGAGGGAGGGAAGGGTAGGAGAAATGTTTTAAATATATTGTAATTTCAAAAACTAAAAGATTTTTTTTTAGGCCAGTATGTTTTTAATATCCCAACATGCCTGTAAAATCCCTGGTACTCTTTAAAATAGACCTGAGTGTCTGTACAACCCCCCCAACACACACACACACACACACACACACACACACACACACACAGACACACACACACACCATGATGCCCACATTTTATGACATTTATTTTGAGTATTCAGAGGTGAAAGGGATCCAATATACTTTCAGCCCTGAGCTTGTGAAACAAAGCACATGTGTTTCCTGGCAACGTGTGTCTTATAGCTTCTGCTGTTGTGAGATGAAAGAGCAAACACACCAGCCCAGCAGGAATCAGTGAGACTCCTTGGGGCTTACTAGTGGAGCCAGCATGGCCCCAACAACATTTTGACCCTGGAAAATATTTCCACAGTGTTCCAGCTATTTTCCCCAGCAGACCATGCCTTCAAGTTAGTCTTGATTCTTGTTCCCATCAAAAATAGTTGAGGTGAAGGAGTAAATTTAGCCAAGACCAACAAAATCTCTGAAGGCCTCACCACGGTTCTCTCAGTCCCCTGTTTCCATAACACGTGTCTGGGTCTTGCCAAAGCCATCTCGATCAGCTTAGTGGTCATGGTGACAAGCCAGAGTGTTTTCTAAATAAGCTTATTCCTACATCTGCTTGAACTGACCTGGAAAATATATTTGTTCCATTTGGGCCTTTCTGAGCAAACAATGTCCACTTTGTGTTGTGTATACCACCTAATTATTTCAGATTCCACAGCGTCAATTCACAGAAAATGATCCAGGCTACTTATACTCTTTTCCCAGTTGTCCTTTGGAGGTGAGTATACACATAAAGCAACACACTATACTGAAGTTATCTTAGTTGAAGTCTTAGAGAGCTATGCATTTTTATGTCTGTATGTTAAAGAAATAGATGTTTATTGTAGCATTTCCCCCACATTGTTTTTAGATTAAGACCTCTTTGCTTTCAATCTTATAATTGTTTGATTTTTTTTCCTCAGCTTTGTCAGTCTCACAGCAGAAACAGCAGGAAACAGCCAGAGCCTGTAGCTGTCACCCCAGACCCAACTCTGTGGTTGCCACCTTGCCTTCAGTTCTGGCTAGCAATTTCTTGCTGCCCTGGGGACTGTCTGCCTCTTAATACTTTTTTTTTTTACATAATCTAAATTGCTTGGAATTGTTCAGAGAAGAGTCAGGACTGACTGTCCCCCATTTTTAAAATGCAAAATATAGACTGAGAAAGGTTATATACTTTTTCAAAAAGCATGCATTTCCCCCCCTAAATTTTGTCAATAACAAGTACAACTATTATATAAGTGAATTTTATCCTGTCACTGTGTGCACATACATATGTCATATGAAGATTAAATTAAACAATACTCTACAAATAACCAGAGGAAAATATAGAAAGAATAATATTATCTCAAAATGAAACAATTAGACCCTAGACTCTCCTCAAATTTGGAATGATCCTTGTTCCTTTGCCTTGCTGAGTGCTGGATTACAGGCATTCCATCACACTCAACCTTTCTTTTGTTCTTTGTATTGGTGATGAATTTTTAACAATGTTTCCTTCACCAGACTATGTAAGAATATGAGCAATTTGCCAGGCATTGGTGGCTCATGCCTTTAGTCCCAGCACTCAGGAGGCAGAGGCAGGCAGATCTCTGAGGTCCAGGCCAGCCTAATCTACAGAGTTAGTTCTAAGATAGGCTCCAAAGCCACAGAGAAACCTTGTCTTGAAAGACAAAACAAAACAAACAAAAAAAAGCAACATTTTTCATAACAGCATGAAACTGTAAGTAATCCAAATATATGTCAGTAGCAAAGCATTTAAGTATAAAGCATTTAATTGTATAAGTACTGGCATAAAAAATAAAGTAAGAATGAAAGAAAAACTCTGAAACTATAGCTCTAACACCAATGTAAATGTGAGGCAGAAGTCAGTTACCAAAGAAAAACCACTCCCATAATGTGAAGTTTGAATGTAGATAAAATTAAGATGTTTTCAGGAGTTTGTGCTTAGTGGATTTACAGAAAAGTAAGGAAGGATCTGTAGAGACCTAGATGTCATTACCACCATATTCCTTTGTAAAATAAATAAATAAATAAATAATTAAATAAATAAATAAATAAATAAATAAATGCATAAACGGAGTGATGAACAGAGGCTACAAATGTAGGCTACAAATTTATATAAAGAGTTGGTGGCCTGTAGACCTAAGAGGTTTTAAAAGTTGTTAGTAGACCTTGAGGGTATGTGTAAACAGAGAAAGGTAGGGAACATGGAGGAGAAAGTGATCTCTAAGTAATTCCACGAAGAGAAAGGTGACTGTTAGGGAGTTCCTGAAGCCCAAGAAAGAAGTGAGAGCACATGCCGAAGATAACAGGAAAGGAAAGTAATCTTCAGATAGGAGAGAGTTTCCCCTTAGCCATCTATGTAATTATATGGGACCTTTGCTAAGCAATAAGTGGGATAAGAGATGTGGGAAGTATCATTTGAGGCACACAGAGATAAGATGACCCAGAGCCACAGGTCAACACCTCTAACAGAGATGCTGACATCTTGCATCTGGGCTTGCCCAAGGATCCAGAGCTCTTGGGGTTTGTACTGCAGAAGGAAGGGGAAATGTGGGTAGGAGCAAGATGTTTAAACTGATGGACTACCTGTGAGGTCTAGACAGAGATGGAAACTTTGGAAAAACAGGGAGGGCCAGAAGCAGGGTTTGGTGAGACATCCGAACCTGGAGCCCATGAGACAGAAATGTGAAACAGGAGCCCAGGTCTGATGAAGGCACATGAATTTCCCATCCTGTAGTGATTGTTGCCTTAAGGGATGGAGTCACCTTTGATACATGTTACTGACCTTCCTGGCAGAGGATGAGGTGCTGTAGCTCTGGAGAACCCTGACATGTCCTTGGTCAGCACCCAAAAAAGGAGCAGAGGCAATGAGAAAGTCACATCCTTTTCTGAGGAAGCAGTGCAGCATGCAACATAGGGCTCCATCCCACGCAGCTGCCTGCAGTCTAAACATAGAGAGGAATACTGCATGGCAGGTGTTATCACTGAACTTCCAGGCCAGGCCTAGTGGAAATTGCACAATGATGTTCTATGTCTTTCCAGTCCCACACAGAAGCCACCAGCTACAAGTGGCTAAATGATTGTCATAATTAACAATAAATTCCAGGCTCTTTCTTGACAAAAAATAGGCTGAGCTGCAAGTTTGTGGTGTTGAGGAACACTTGGCAAATGAAATTCCAAATGAAGATGTGATGTACACTAGTTACTGTAGTGAGGCTACTTTGGACGTAATATTAAAATCCTGGAGACTATAAGGATTTGGGAAGCTTCTGAAAATGTCAGAGTACCTAGTGTGAGACATATGACCTAGGAAATACAGGAGAAGAGCCATTTTAAAATTATTAATATCTATCTAAAAATACATAAGAAAAACAATAGCTCCATATACATACTAATATCAATGTTTCAGTTTTACTTTCAAAATTTTTTATTTATTAAATGTGCATGCATTTGTTCCTGAGTGACAGGAGCCTTCAGAACCCAGAAGAAGGTATCAGATCCCTTGTTAAAAGAATTACAGATAGTTGTGAACCACCATGTGGGTGCTAGGAACTGAACTTGGGGTCCTCTAACTGCACTTGAGCACTGTGCTAGCTCTTGGTGCCCTAGGCCCTGCAGAACTGCATTTGTTCTGAAAAGTGAATTGTATGTGTTCCTTTGGGACTGTGGCTGATATGTCCTATTCATCCTTAGAGGTAGGTTTCTCACCTGCAGCAAAATGCTATGTATTTTTAGACTTAAGAGTTAAAACTCTGTTTTCTAGAACCCAGGTATGCAAGGGTCAAATTCCTCAGGGCTCATTTAAAAAAAAAAAATCCTCAAAACTTTCCAAACAAAGCTAAGGAGTGAGTTTGGACTTTATCTTGTGGGGGAACTAGAAGCTCTAGATAGTAGTTAGGTAACAATGAAAATCAGCAAGATGAGCAAATGATTGAAAGCTGCATGGCCTTCATATTAATAAGGTAAGAATTTAGAATCCCGGGATGCACTTAGTGGCCCACACCCATGCAGTCATGGCCCCTTCTTCTCCTCTTTAGGAAAGTGCATAACATGAACTTCAGTGTTGCGATTGTCATAGATGCTGTAAAAGTAAAATCTGAAGAAAGGGTTCTCCCACAAGCCAGAGTAGGCTTCTCTGAGCACTAAAGCTTGTCTGAAAACTCAGCTTCTGGGCCACCAAGCACCCAAAATAGAAACAAACACATCAAAGAGCTGAGTTTGCTCTACCGCCCAATCCTCTACAGAGCTCTGAGTAACCAGTTAGGGCATGTGGAGGGATTTTGAGAATTTGTTTTATTAAATACAGTCATTGCTGAGGACTAAGTTATTGTATAAATATCTAAAGCAGAAGTAAAAGTTAAAAATCATTTCCAGTTATTTGCTACTCTTTACTATAGGTCACTGTACCTGCATGGGGAGAACTCAACATGATGGTTTGCCACTAAATGTCTTCTCCCCAACCCCAACCAGTGATATATTGGAAGCTCAAAATAGCACAAAGTTGGGGTATTTGCACAACCAGATGAGAGATTTTTCTGCAAAAGGTAATACACATCTGTCAGTCTACCATTAATGTTCACACAGTACATCACTCTCTCCGAGTAGAGGTCCCCCACGACCACCCACTTTGTAAGTATAGTAGTCCATCACTCAATGAATCATCTCAGATAAAAGTTACCAAGTGCATGTTTAGGGTGGTGTGGTGATGTGACTACTTTATTTGCATTTACTTGGACTGGGTAGTTTTTTTATATTATACACACACACACACACACACACACACACACATACACACACACACCACAGAGACACAAAGGCAGAGATTTTCAGTTACTGGGCCTCACATATTGGGATCGCTTCCCAAGGCAGCTAAGACCAGATGCTGGCCTGGTCCCTGGGGTAAGGACTAAAAGAAGGGCACTGCCACCATTGTACCAACAAATCCCATGGTAACTGTCCTGGGTATCTTTCTGAGGTGTCCAGTTCCTAAATGTCACTATGTGGCTAAGAACCCTATAGGAGAA
Organism: Phodopus roborovskii; assembly: GCF_943737965.1. Lineage (NCBI taxonomy): Eukaryota > Metazoa > Chordata > Mammalia > Rodentia > Cricetidae > Phodopus > Phodopus roborovskii. Next base: position 42,406 of record NW_026125745.1, read on the forward strand.
CTTATTTGTAATACCCAAAACATAAGTACATAGCTGGAGGCAGCAACAGCTGTTTTATACAAACTATTCACCATCGTGCCATTAGGTAGACCCTCTACCAGGATGGCTGGGGCTGGAGATGGCTCATTGGGTAAAAGGTACGGGACAGTGGCACATGACTATTTCTCCAAATACTGAGGAGAGGGAAAATATGGAGACAGGGGATCCCTGCAGTGCATTAACCAGCCAGCCTAGCAGAATCCTTGAGATCAAGGTTCAGTGAAGGGCAGTTTCTAGGCAGTAACTCATTCACTGCTGAGATTAGCTTTGCGAAGGGTTGACTCCTCAGGAATATCTTCATAAACTTGGACTTGATAAGGAAGAAGTTGGGCTTTTTGTTGTTGTTTGGGATTTTTTCTTTTATTTTGTTTTTGTTTGCTTTTTGTTTTTGTTTTTTGAGACAGGATCTCTCTGTAATCACTATGTTAAACCAGGCTGGTCTCGAACTCACAGATTCTTCTGTCTCTCAAGTGCTAGAATTAAAGGCATCTACTACTCTCCTGGTAGGAAAAGATTGTGTAAAGTAAGACATGAGGGGGAAAAAGGGTCATGAAGACAACTATTTAAAAAGATTGATAGATTTGTGTGTTTTTAATATTTATTTTTATTTTTGTGTATATGTCTGTGTGTATATACAAGCACATGCATACAGGTGCCCTCAAAAAAAAAAAAAAAAAAAAAAGAAGCCATCAGATCCCCTACTACACCTGGAGCTACAGGTGGTAGTGAGCTCACCATATGGATGCTGGAAACTAAACTCTATTCCTTCTGCTTACTTGTTTACTTTTTGAGATAGGGTCTCCAATAACAGGCTAGCCTTGAACTTGCTATGTAGCTGTGTAGCTGAGGATGATCTTGAACCTCTGATCTTCCTGATTCTACCTCCCAAGTTCTGGGATTATAGGTATATACCACCATACATACACAGTTTATGGAGAGCTAGGAATAAAGCCCAGGGTCGAATGCATATTAGGCAAGCACTCTAAACACTGAGCTACACACATCTCCAGCACAAATTGAACTTTCTTGAAGTTAAGAATTCTCTCCAACAGAATACACTTAAAATGGGCCAGAAAGGCAACACAGTAAGAAATGAAATAGTTGGAATATAAAGAAGACATAGGGCCATTAGCCAAAGTAGGGAAACAAATGCAAATCAGTAGAAAAAGACAGCCCAGTATAAACCTATCAAGGGCTCAGGCAGACATTTCAGAAACCCCGTGCTCTTTTGATGGCCCAGTAAGCAAGTGAACAGGTTGCAGACTTGTCAGTTGTCAGGGAAATCAACAGGCAAATGGAAACATCAGTGCACAGTCATAAGTCTACACAAAAGTCTAAAACTGGAACGGAACGTCAGGGCCAGTAAAATGGTAAGGTCACTTGCTTGGCTCCCACAAATTGTCTCTGACTTCAACTCATTCTGTGGCTCCTGCCCTCAATAAATGCTTGTTTAAAACACACACACACAAACACATACACATACACAAACACACACACACACACACACACACACACACACAGAGAGAGAGAGAGAGAGAGAGAGAAAGAGAGAGAGATAGGAACATGCTCCAATGTACACACTAGTTCTGTTCATAGTAGCCGCAAACTGGAACAACACAAATATCCATCAGCAATAGACTGGAACTAGGCATGGGGGGAAGCAGACAGGGGTGGGGTGGGGGAAACGTATAATCTGAAGCATAAATAGCCTGAGTGCCTTCTGCTCTATTGTGCCTGCTTTCTTTACTGTTTGAAGGTGAAACGTTCTGGGATAGGTAGTTTAAGCTTGTGGGGGTGGAGTAGCAGGGATTTCTTTTTGTTTTCTATTGCAGACGAAACAGTCAGAGGTATTAAATGACTTGCCCCAAGTCATTAACCAGTGGTGGAGTGGAGACACAGACCCAAAGCCATAGTCCCTACTTCACATGACCTGTCAGGCCTACATGACCCAAAATGGATGACATTCCCCTATATGGAGTTCGGGGGGGGGGGGATGGGAGGGGAGGGTGATTAGGGTGCATTGAGAGGGCAGAGAGGGAAAAAGGGAGGGAGGGAGAGAGGGAGAGGGGACTGGGATTGACATGTAAAATAATCAATTAAATAAAAAAAATGCTTTGACTCCAAAATTTAAGGTCAAGGACAAGTTACTGGGCAAAAGGATTTCTATTTTTGTTTCCACAGAAAATGAAAAGCTGTGGATTCCTTCCAGACTAATGTGGTTTGATCAAGCCAGACTGCCTGGAAACAGAGTACCAGGTGATCCTACATTCAAAACAGCTGGACAATGCAGACTTACAGACTACAGCCAGGATTTATGCATCTTCTTAGAATCCCCTAAGACAGCACCCCTTACCAGCAGGAAGTAGTTTGGAAAAAACGATGTCCAAATTCCCAAATATTGTCTATACATGTTTGTTTTCATTTAAATGGAAATGTTTATAAAAATAAATAAATAGATAAAAATTTAAGAATATATTATTATGCTCTATAAAACAGAAATATTGTAAAAAGAGTGAAAACGGTAACTTCCTTCCACTTTTGTCATATATATCACTCCTCCAACTAGAATGCTTCCATTTGCATTGCTAAACTCACAACATATTCCTCTGTCTTAGATACCCACCAGCTCCCAATCACTCTGAACTGACACACCTGAAATTTGGCTTCCCTGGTAACTCACTACAAAGGGTACTCAATTCTTCCTAAAAGATGGATATTGTTGTTCATTTGCTACAGCAGTTAGCAATGAAACACAAACAAGAAACTCAATGAGGCCACCTGGAGTTCATTGTTGGAGGGGAAAAAGAAGGGTGGTGAAAAAAAGTTAGCCAACACAGAGCAGAGAAGAGGGAGAGAAGAGGTATCCATGGTGTGGCCATGTTGGGCATGCATGTCCTGCCCATAGTTTGGTGGCAAGGTCAGCACAATGCCAAGACTGCAAAATATATGCTTTTGATAAGCTGTCTCAAGAGGCTTCCCTCCTCTTCAGTAATAACCCTATCCAGAATTTCCTGTGATAGAAAAAATGGTTGGTAAAGGTCTGGAGCCAATCGGAATAAAGCAAAACTCAACACAACAAAACTAACTAGGATGTTAAAACTCACATAAACTCAAATTTTGCAGAAAGATCTCTAAATAATCAAAATCAGGAAGAGCCTGTGCTATCCCAGTAAGAATGACTAAATATTGTTCTTACTATTTATCATTATGTTTGCTCATGATGTGCATTTCAGGAATGCAGATGCTATAAGATATATCTTCTATGGATGTGTTCTGGTGATTGAGCTCATGTCTTCAGGCATATATCATGGAGGTGCAGATGCCTATACCTACTAAGTTTCCCATACAAGCCCCTAAATGTCTGTATGCCTGCTGTCTCAAATAAGGCAACAACACCCGTACCTCTTGTTCTCACTGCAGAAAGATCAGTGCCACTCAATTTACCCTGATATGATTATTCAGAGCCTCAGTGAGTTGTAATAACTATTCCTCATGTATCCCAAATGGTTTTATATTTCCCAAAGGTGAAACTTTAATCCCAGCCCTCAAGAGGCAGAGGCATGTAAATGTTTGAGTTCAAGGGCAGCCTGGTCTACAGAATAAATGCCAGGGACAGGCACTGCTATACAGAGAAACTGGGTCTTGCAAATACAGCATATCTTTCATGGGGCTATAATTCAAACAGTGGTATGTGTTTAGTCATTGTATCCTTGTCTTTTTTCCACAGGAATTCCTTGAAAACACAGAATAGCTATGTGACATTGAGGTACTTGTTTGTGAGAAATTAAGAAAAATCAATAAAGTTTAAGCTGTGCTTATGTACACTGTTGTTTTTATATAAAAGTTGCATGAAAAATTAAAATTGTTTCAGAGGTTAATTTGTATAAATTAATGTATTTACCATTCACTTTTTCTAGAACGTTGACAATGTTCTTTAATAGTAAATTCTTCCCAAAAGTAGCCTGAAATATAAGACCAGAATATATATCATATATTAATCGAAATAGTACAGAATGTAAGTTAATATATTAAAAAATTCTAAGAACTATGCCTTATTCGACTAATTTAGTCTTTACTCAATTGAAATTAGACAATAGTATCAATAAGCAAGGATACCTGTCCCCTTATTTTCAAGCAAGAAGGAAAATGCAATCTTATCTTTAGCAGTGAGATTTCTCTATGTGTGCAGCATCACATACTTGTAGACCATTTTCTGGGGCATATTCAGCAAAGCCCACTCTTCCTGAGTTAAATTGATGTGCACATCATCATAGGTCACTGCATCCTAAAATAACCCATACATGTGTAAAAGAGTAAGTGTGATACATTAGAAATGTCTTCTTCTTTTCCAATATAGTTATAAAATCCTGGTACTTCTCACACTTACTTCATGACATGGTCTTCATGCTGTATTCACCTACTCATTTATTGGGAAATGAATGGGAGTTAAACATGCACCATTTCTTGGCTCTTCAAATTGCTTATAGCCCTGAGAAAGAAATCACAATGAAGAGTCATAAAGGGAGAGGAAAGCTTGCAGAACAACACTACTGAGAACTCATCTGAGAAACTATATCATAGGCCCAGCCTATCACAGCAATACCCCAGACCCTGGTAGTAACTTCTGTCTTTGTGAGGTTTGTATTGTTGTGAAGAGACAACACAGGCCCTGACAACTTTTAAAAACAAAACAAGAACAAACAATAAAATCATTTAATTGAGGAGTCTCAGTTAAAATATCAGAGGTTCAATTAATCATCATTATGGCAGCATACAGGCAGCTAAGGTTCTGGAAGTTATAGTCCTAAAAGCTTAAGACAGTGGCAACAGGAAGTTGACTAATAACACTGTGCAACACCCTGAAGATAAGAAACCTCAATTGTGTGACCCATAGAGTCATACTTCATCTAACAGTGAAAAGCCAACTCTAGAGAAAAAAAAAAAAGGTACACTTCCTCCTACTGTCACTCGTATGATCACAGACTGTGGACTGAGAGCTGTGAAAACTTCATGGCACCAAACTAGACTCCCTGAATGTGGGTGACATTTATGTGACTGATATGCTGAGGGGCCCCTGTCAGTGAAATCAGGATCCATCGCAGGTGCATGAACTGGCTTTTTCGAGGCCACTACCTGTGGTGGGATAATTTGATCATTCTTGATCCATGATGGAGTGCCTTACTGCTTTCTCAGCTTGGTTTGTCAGAGTTAGTGGACTATTGAAAATAGGTCTTTTCCCTTTGAGGAGTAGATGGGGGACCGAAAAAGAAAAGATACTTTTCTAGATTAGGGCCTTGCCTAGTATCTAACATCCAACCCTCCTTCATCCACCCCAGTTTTGAGATCACAGTGTCTAATGTCATGCATGGGCTTCTCAAATTTTTAGGAAGTTTTGAATGAAAAACCTAACTATACGGAAAAATTTTAAAAATTAACTCTTTAAAGAAACAACAAAATTGTTTTGAACATCACAAAATTTAAGCCTAAACATATATCATTTTTTACTTTTACAAAAAAAGCCCCATACATTTAAGTAGCTATGTGTAGTGCAAGATTTATAATTGTAGCACTTGGAAGTATGGACCGATGACTGCTATTACCTCCAAGCTAGCCTTGGCTACAAAGCAAGACCCTGCCTCAAAACAAATAAATATAGATAAAGAAACTTAAATGTAACCATCTCATATTTAATTAGTGAAAATTACAAACCAGTGGGATGGTACACGCCTTGCTCAGCATTCATAAACTTGAGACAGGAGTCACAAGTTCAAGGCCAGAAAGGACTGCATTGCTAAGAGCCTATCTTGGAAAAAGAACAAATAAGATGAAAATAAACAAAACACATATTTACTTCACCACAGTTAAAAAGAAGAAAATCCTATCTTACAATTCTGGCTGCTTCTGTTGCTGCGCTAAAACACTGACCAAACACAAAGCAGGCCAGAAAGGGGCTTACTTAGCTTACACTCCAGGTCACTGTCCCTAATGAGAATTATAGCAGTGACTCAAGCAGGACAGTGGGAAGAAACTGTGGAGGAATGCAGTTGTCAGCTCATCTCTGGTTCTCTCACTTGCTCACAGTACCTTCTTTATGCAGCGCAGTTCAACCTGGTTCACCCTATGTTGATCAACATAATCTCACACAGATTTAACCAAAGCACAATGGATGAAAACTCAGCCATTAAATTGACAGCTAATGTGAATTACAGCATATTGTAAATTTTCAGATGTCCAAAAAGACCCCAATACTAATTTGCAGCCTACAATGACATACTTCTGTGGTAATTGTCTATAACATTCTGCCTTTAAGTAACTGTAATATTTTTAAATATGTATTTACCACTCTGGAGCTCTAGCGAGGAAACCTGTTATGCTCCTTCATGCTGATAGTTTTTTCCACACATTTCAGGACACAGGACAACCTCATGTCATACTTGAGCAAGTGGGCCAGTGGACAGAGGTCTATTTAAACTAACAAAATATTTATGCCATACAGTCCTTCCTGTAAGCTGTTTATAAAGGTTAATCCTCTATTATCAAAGGGAGTTTTCTGTACCTCTTTGTCCTTTACAGGTGTAAGTCTAACCGACTAAGTTAAAACCAGTTACAGTCAGGCTGCAGGGCTCTGAGTAAAACATCCCTCCATAGACTCTCAGCTTTTATCCAGTTTTCCAGACACATAAATTAATTACAGGGATAAACCATCACTCAGTCACCTATGTGTTTAAGGCAAGTAACTAAACACAAATTTTGTATACTAAGGTATGCTGAACAGTAAGACAGCCCTCAAATGCTTAGAGATCTAGAGAATAAGGCATTTAAAATGTTTAATTAAAAAGCTCTCATAACAGAAAGACAGGCCAGCTGCTGGCAACACACATTTCCTCCATGACACTGATGAAGTTCCACCCACAAAAGTTGCAACACTAGCTACTGAGCAATACTGCCTTTCATCTCAACTGCTGACAAGGGTTCTAAGGACTATGGACAAGCTGGCAGCTGACTTTCTCCACGTTGCTTGGGCCAATGGTAGGTAAGTCTTCCAAGCTTCCTAATCCACATGTCTCATGCCATCAGCAGAAGGCAGACATCCTTAAAAACTGACTTCAACAACCGTGGAGGACCTAGGGGTAGCTGTCTATGCCACCAATAAAACTCACTGAATTTTTTTGATCTTCCCTCTTTCTCTGGAAGGGATGGGCAGAAGGGAAAAACACTGTCCTTGTTGCTTCTTTTAACTCAAGAGGTTGAGAGGAAAAGATGCTTATGGATCTGGGCAATAACTGCTCACCGTGCCTTGGCTGTTTCTCACCATAGAAACAGCACTGGTGCAGGTCTCCAGTGAGACCACATTTTTCTGTGAAAGGGTAGCCTAGCTCAGTCCCATTTGGGTAAGTGGAGGCCCCCAGTTCTTTGCTTTGGTTTAAAAAAAACCAAACTTGAGGAAAGGCTGTGTCACACAAACAAGTTCTCAGGTACGACTCTCACCAAGTCCAGTACATAAAGCAAGATCAGCATTAAGAGGAGAAACTAGCAAGTGTCCTGAACAATCTCAGCTCTAGAAGGTGAACCCAAGTCTGGGAGTCCAAAATTATCTTTCATTATATAAACTTTAAGGTCAGACTGGACTTCAATAGTCCATCTCTTGGAAATCCACAAGTAAAACAAATATCAGAGGCAGCAAGGAAGGTTTCCCAGGGACACAGGCAATCACTTCACCAGAAAGTAAAAGAACAGGTGATGTGGCCCTTTGTTGTTGAAGCAAAAGCTTTGCTCCCTAATGCCTCACCACTAGCAGGATGCCAGGAATTGTCAGCATTCACCTTTCTGCCTTCAATTCAAAGGACCCTCCACAGCCTCATACAGGCTCCCCTCAAGACCTCTACCAGCTCTTCATCATCCATTTGAATATCTCATCCTGCAGGTATCTCCACCTACCCCCATGTCTATTGGAGATGCTGCTAGTGTCTTTTCCCTCGGTGGGAACCTAGAATACAATTTTATCCTTATTCTGAGATTTAATGGATGAAATTTTTATATTTCTATGCAACAGACTCATTAGATTTTGCAAGGTTTACCTTTATCTCCATACACACAGAGAGGATCCTGCAGGACACTCTAGAATAGCAGTTCTCAACATCTTTGTATGGACCATTTTGGGTGTTCAAATGACACTCTCAATGGGGTTGCCTATGACCATTAAAAAACACTGACATTTGTGTAGCATTCACAACTTGAATATTTACGATTGTGAAGTAGTAACAAATTATGTTATGGTTTGGGATCGGCATGCCAGGAAGAAGGAAGCATTATGAAGTTTGACAAACTCTGTTGTAGAATTACATTGGAAGAGCCTCAAGAGGGCTCTGTGGATGAATTCATTCTGCCCAGCAGAGATTCCAAGGGTTGCTTCAAGTGAGGAAAAGAATTCTCAAGGCAGGGTGGGCATTATTTCCCTGGTTTGAGTGAGCATTTACACCTTCTAACATTTAAAAAACACATTTATTTTATTATGTGCATTGATATATTGTCTCTGATTTGACTTATGAAATAAAGAAAGGTAGAAAAAGAAAGACTGACTTTGGAATCAGAATCCGAATTTCTTCACATACTAAACCAAGTTCAAACAAGCACCACAACTTGTTTGTTCTGTGTAAGCATACACTACTAGACTAGTTCAGCTGTCCAGCAATTCAGGAAGTTTCATCTGAACCCCAGGCCAAGCTCCCTTTGATCTTCTTCATTTATTTTTGATTTTTTACCTGTATGAAGGCCAGGTTAATTATTTATCTCTAGTTATTTTTGATTGTGTAGGGAGGTCGGAGGATCTGGATTTACATGAGTACACAGACAAAAAGACAAAGTGGTAAGTAATTAAAAAATTAAATGACTAGATAGAAAGAATTGAAAGGCAAAATTACTGGGCAGTGGCCATGAAACAGCACTGAAGAAGCTGTGTGAGTTTGAGTTCAACCCAGACTCAGGTCAGTAATCCTGCATAGAGAAGCCTCATCATGAAAGAGCAAAAGAAACTAAGGAGAAGAAGAAGTAAAAGACGAAGGTGATGAGAAAGACAAAACAAAAGAAGTCAAAGTGGGAGAAGAAGGAGGAAAGGAAGAAGTTGATGTGGTAGAAGAAAGAAAGCAAGGAAGAAAGGAAGAAAGATGAAAATGCAGTATGGAGCAGGAAATGTCCCCACATGCCTGGAATGTAACCACTCTGGTGGCAAGAGAACCTATGAGTTCATGGCCAGCCTGGTCTACAGACTGAGTGCTGGGACAGTCAGAGCTACACAGTAAAATCATAGGTTGAAAAATTGAAATCTATCTTTTTGCACTAAATCTAACTATAAATCTGAACATTTTTATGCTCAAACTGGAGTAGGCACGTTGGCAAGGAGGTAGATGAGATGCACACACACACACACACACACACACACACACACACACACACACACTAAATGATAAATCAAAAACAAACAAATGACAATAGTTCAGTGAAAATCTAGAGAGTGACAAGGGGACTATCAGGATTTCAATGATTTTAAAATTCACAATGTATCCATGATTACAAGTACAAGAGACTTAGGGCCAAGCTTTGTTAAGCCCTGCAGCAAGAAAGGTCCCCTTTGCTCTTTGACAGAGCTGGACTTTTATGCATGGCTTGCCCTGTCTCTGCTGTATAGTGAGAGCAACAACATTAGTAGAGGTAAACTAATTTGAAGTAGCTCAATGCGTTCATATCTGTTCTCAGAAAAAAGACCTGCTCCATGAAGTGGAGGACAGATGAAGGGACAGAACATGTCTTAAAAAAAACAAAAACAACACACTTCCAAAGCTAACCATATCCAAGTTAGACTTTCCATTTGATTTATCCTCAGGAAAGCAGAGGCTTTAATTTGTAAAAGGAAGGCAGCAGGAGCCACAAGTATGATGATGATGTTGATGAGCAACATCAACTCTGTTCCCCCCCAAAAACAAGTACAATATATACTAAAATGGTTCTTTCCCATTCCCCAGAGATAATATCTTACCAACTGAGATGATGTTACTTGGATATCTATCATTCAAGAATGTTTGCCTTCCTAACAGACATCACACTCCCTGGAAGATAAAGACCTACAGATATCTTGTGGCTCGTGTTGGAAGGAGGTATAGGAGCCATGGATCTTAAGGGTGGACAAGGGATTTTAATGCTAATATTCACAAGGCCAGCATAGTTGTTTGACAAATTCCAGCAATGATGGAACACATGTCGTCTTTTCTACCTACTTTGGTTTTCATTTCCAGGTCTTTCGGTTAGTTAACTCAACAAGATACTAAGATGCACCCAATCATGATATACTTTTCAATACCCTTTTTGTTTTTTTTGTTTTGTTTTTTGTTGTTGTTTCCTAGTGAGAACTTAAACCATTTTTCACATTAAGAATTGTGAGGAGGCTCTCATATTGAGAAAGCACAGTCTTACATGAAAATGAATTTACCACCCAAGTTTAGATTCCTATTGAGAGTGAGGAGAAAGAAAAAGAAAATAAGAGAGAAGAAATGTGAGTTTACAGTCCAAGGAAAAGGGAAAAATGTAGTATAGACTAGGCGATGGTGATATTGGCCTTCAACCCCATCAGCACTATGGAGGCAAACAAAACTTTTCTGTTTGTATTCCAAGCCTGTTTTGTTACAGAGAGTGTTTTAGGACAATCTCCAAAGGAAAGAGGAAATGTTTGTCTCAAAAATAATCAGAGTAATGATAATAATATTAATGGGGCCAGCATAAAAAGCAGGCAGGATAATGGGGAAAAATATTCTACATCCAACTGAGGGAAACCAATTTTGCAGATGCTAGCTACAAAGAACAGCACTACCCCAGCAATGCCCCTGTCTCCATCTTCCCTACTCAGGCAAGCTGATCCTTCTTTGCCTATATCTGCCAATGGTAACAGCTTGTTTAACACCTGACCCTGTGCTGCTGAAAATTCACATGAGCTTCCCAGGTCGGTTATCTTAGTGCTGGAGGCTCAGGACCAGATAAACTGGAAGTCTCCTTTAGCTTCAAGGATTGATAGTAACTTCACTGGGAATACAAGCCTAAGGCTCAGGAATGTTTACGATTTCAGCAACCCCTGCTGGACTTTGGTGATACATGCCTTTAATCCCAGCACTAGGGAGACAGAGGCAGGCAAATCTCTGCGAGTTTAAGGCAAGCCTGGTATACTTCACAAGTGCTGGGACAGGCTCCAAAGCTACACAGAGAACCCCTATCTCGAAAAGCAAAAAAAAAAAAAAAAAAAAAAAAAAAAAAAAGGTTTCCAGCAACCTTGACCCACAGCCCTCATTTAAGTACTCTTGGCACTTTATTTGACATAGACCTACCCAACAGCCCAGTACACCAGGGACATGGGGAGCCTACGGAAGCGGATGGGGGTGGGGGTGGAGGTGAATACAGGGGTCATTTGTTCCAGCACCCCAGCTGTAACTATGTGAGTTCTGGGCAAATGGGTGCTAATACCCAACAAAGATTTCCTACTTAGAAGCTTGCCCTGCTAGATCACTAACAGGCTCCATTGGAATTTCAGGCAATCCCCACTTCAAATTCAAAAGCAGGCTCTGTATGTCTTCCTTCGAAGATGGAAAACTTCAGGAGTAGCTCAGGTTTTGCCTGTGGGCTAGAACAGTTCAGGAAAGAAAAAAAGCTGAGCAAATCTTCCCTACCCGAGCCTACCACCAGGTGCTTATACTCAGCAATCCTAGCTCAAAAGCCCAGCATCGGGCAATGAAGCAATCTACAGGAGGAGGGGGGCAGGGGGAGGGGCCACCCCCTACCACTCTTCCTTCTCCAAAAAGATTCTTGGTTCCTTGCAGTCCAAAGTCTCTTGCTTTTGGAATTGTGACTTACCCCTCTACCCTAATTATCACATGGATAGCCAAATGAGATCAATCACTTTGCACAGACAGACAGAAGCCCTTCTTTCCTTATTCTTGGTGGAGGTGGAAGCTGTCTGGGCTTCTCACCAAGATTACCCTGGTTGGAGATGGTTCCTTCACTTGAGGAGAGAGTGCTGCCACAGTCTGGACATGTCCACGTCCTCCTCCACAATTTTGAATCTCGTATATGACACTATGTAGAGGTCTTCTCGAATTACAGATGGGAGACTCCAAGAAATGTAACAGGTGTAGGTAAAGTGAAAGCAATAGCTTTATCCCTTTGGAATGGGGGGTGGGCCTAAGGCTGTGAGCCTTTACTCCCTTTTCCCTCATTGGTACTGTTTAGATGCCCCCATCACATGCAAGCACACTCCGCACCACCACCACCTTCCTACTATTTCTCCTCACAACACCTTCTAGGAACAGGAAATAGTCATTTCAGAGCCTGCTTTGCAGAGGGGAATCCTGCTCTTTAAACACTGGGGTTTTACTTTCAGGTTGATGTTGAAGGAGGCTGAGGCCTGTGAGTATTAGTCTTAGAGACACCTGGGAGCAGGAGCCATAGCCATGTTCCCCACAGCTGTTTGGAATTGTGCTCTAACACACAAAGGTCATAAGATAGTCTAATTTTAACTCAAAGTACCAAGTAGCAACTACAGCAGGTCTGGTATGGCTCACAGCAACTTGTCTTTGTGACAGCCTGCTTGCTCTAACCAACGTGGGAGTGTGGGCACCTCTGCCTAGCAACCTTTCCATCACTTACTCAAACTTCAAGGATGTAATCCAAGCAAAAGAGCTCTGCAATCTTTTTGTCATGAAAACAACAATACAACAACATAATATATTGAACCTCATTAGGTACCACATTTTATACACACACACACACACAAAAGGAAGGAAAGGAAGTAAAACACAGCTTCAACAACCCTGTGGTTAAGAACTCAGAGGAGGAACAGAAAGCTTTTTTTGACTTCAAGTTAGGAAAGGCAAACTTTTTTTTTTTTTTTTTTTAAGACAGCACAAAAGCACTGTCCGTGAAAGCAAAAGCAAAACCCAATCTTCCTTCTTCGCTGGGTTGTGGGCCAGCTCTTTGGGGGTGACATCCACTAGTCCTATAATTCATACAGATTCCAGGAAGGTGAAGGTTTGAGATGTGAAGCACTCAGCTACTCAGACACTGCTGTCCCTGCAAACTGCACTCACTTCTGGAGTACATCTGGAACAGGTGGTGGATGGGCCACACATTGCTCAGGCCCATGGCATAGGATATGCAGGTAAGCAAGAACTGCTGGGGTTGTCCCACTTTGGTTGCCCCTTCTCCACAACCTCAGGCTGGGCATACTTGGTTGGGCCCAGTCTTCCTGTGTGCTGGTCAGGGCATTCAGGGCTGCCCTTGGGCTGCAGCTCCTCATCTTCTGGCAGGGAGACCACATGTGCCAAGGGTGATTCCATCTTCTGAGACAACACTCAGGGTAGAATGGGCCCACTCCTGTGCTCTCTTCTGGATTCCAGTCCCTTGGGTTTCCTGTTGTTCAGCTTTCTGCACTGCCAGGCCTTGGTGTGAGTCTTCCCTGGTGGGTCGGTGCCTCCCCGGCTTTAACCTCAGTGGTGGCCAGTTCACAGCCTCCCACTGACCTTTGGCCACATTTTTTTTTCTGTGTCATGACTCTCAAACTCCAGGATTTCTGGGCTCCTCATACTATTAAGGATTACTGAAAAATAGCTCATGAAGATACGATTGCGTCTGCTGGAGGCTGATGGTGAACTGGAAACTGCAGAAAGTCTCTGATCTATGTGCTTTTCAATTTCTATAGCATAAGCACTTCCATGATGACACATCCTGAGCTACCAATAAGTGCAAAGGGACACTATTATTTTGGGTTCCCTCCCACCTTGCACTTACAGTGACATAGGTAGCCTCAGGAGAACAACTGACAAGGAATCATAAATCATGAGTTTTGAACATTGTGTCTGATTTAAAATTTACACTTTACTCAGACCTTGGTCATAACTGTATTTAAAAATTATCTCAACAAAGGGGATGAATCTCAGTTCTCTGGGGTGTCCAGATTCCCAGTGCAGGTGACTCAGTCAGGCTTAGCCCCACCTGAGAGTTCTCAGGATGCAATTCTGGCTAATGGATGACTGCCTGTGGGTAGGAACTTCACTGTGCCTATCAGAAATACAATACAGAACATGATAAAGCCGATTCGCCAGAACTCCTGAGGAAGGAGAGAAAGCAGGGATAGCTCTACGCAGGGTTCTATAGTCTTACCCTGCAAACTAAGGTTATACAATTTTGAATCATTTGCTCATCCTGGTGAGTCCACTGTTAATGAATCATAAGAGTTTCTAGTTTCCCTGTATGAGAGAGTCCAAACTCCTTAGCACTGTTGGCAAGACCTTGAGAGTTTTTGTTTGTTTGTTTGTTTTGGGTTGTGTTGCAATTCTTGTCCTTTAAAAAAGAAAGATTTTATTTATTTGCATATTCTACATATACATATGCATATGTACATACATACATACATAATGTATATACATAATACATAGTTGGGACTGGGGTTGTGGATGGCTGTGAACCACCATCTGGGTGCTGGAGACTGGACCCATGGTCTCTACAAGAACAGCTGTTGAGCCATTGCTTCAGCCTCCCCTTTTGAGATAGGGTTTAGCTAGGTTGATTGTTTAGGTCGGGTCTTTAGTCTCCCTGCTTCAGCCTCTCAAGTTGGTAGGTTACAGGTGCATCCCACCCTCATGATTCATGTTGACGTCTAATTACGACTACATTATTTGAGATTTGATTTGAGGGGAATTTCAGTGTGCTGATAAGAATGTAAATTCTACAGCTGTTATATGAGTAAGCTTTTAAACATTATAATTGATCTTTTATCATTCTACAGTGATCTTTCTTTCTCTTTTTACAGTAACAAAACAAAGCAAAGGTACGTCCCCATGGAGAAACTGGCATTTGACTGTATGTGGATAGCTCCTTGGCTGACCAGTTCAGCTTAGTGTCTTCTGACTCTACAATGTGTGAAAGGGAAATGAAATCTGTAGAAGCTATAATTTGAGACCCAACATTTTGTGGGCAAGCAATCTGAAGAGGGTATTCTGTGGAGATGTTGGGAACCCCAGTGATCACATGGCCTCTGGGATGATCATTTGACAGCTCTGAGTGTGATGGATAGGAAGGTAGGTGTAACAAATGCATTTTTAATTTAGGGTGCTCTTCAATCTAAAGTGGGTTTAGCGGGATGTAACCACAATGTGGGTGGAAGAGTATCCTAACACAATCCAAGAATGTAGTCCTGTGAGAATTCTGAGTGCTGGGGCTGGAGATAAGACTCGGTGGTTAAGAGTACTGGCTGCTCTTCCAGAGGACATGGGTTCAATTCCCAGCACCCACAAGGCAGCTCACAACCGTCTGTAATTCCAGCTCCAGGGGAATTGACACCCATGACAAAACACCAACGCACATAAAATTTAAAAAAGAAAAAATGGAAAAGGGAAGAAACATTCTAAAGAAAGAAAAACAATTCCGAGTACCTGTGAGAAAACTCTGAAGAAAATAAGAGTCTCGTGATCTCAGTTTCTCCAAAACACCGAATTGTTCTTGGAGGATTATTCTTCTACACCCCTCCCAGGTGTATCATATAGAGTGAGTTTGCTTCAGATTATTCATTCCAACTGGCTATTAGTACTTATTTATACACCTCTATAGAAATTCATGGGGTTTTTTTCCATGTGCAGCCTGTCATTGTGATTATATTCAGTTTGAACTCATGAGAGCTTTACTCACATGATCTTTCTTAACGCTCAAAGTGGATATTGCCTGATGTTCTTAATAAAGTTGGCTGTTGTGTGAGACTTTATTCCCCCCTTTTTAGGCTCCATTCTCCCAGGTTCCACTACCTTTAGATCGGTAACTGAGGCACATCTGTATTTCATGATAGCATTACTTCACCTGTCTGATTTCCATAAGCACAACTGTTCTGTTGAGGTGACTCCCACTCATAACTAGAGATGTTCAACAGTGCATTTATATTTGTACAAGTTGTTCTGGATGTAAGTATGTCTAAACACACTGCATACTTTCCCCTCTCCTTCAATAGGCTCTGCCCAGGCTCTCAGATTTGATTGCACATTGTATTCACCCAAGAGCACCAGACTCACTCCCAAGATTTTCTGACAAAGGCTCCTTGAATCCAGTAACATGGACACTGCAAATTTTCAATGCTCTGATGTGTCTAGAATGGCAGAGGTGATGGGCGCACTGAAAAAGAATAGAATAATGATACATGACAATGTTCCTCTTTTCACCTTTGAGGGTACATGATTTTTGAGACCCTGTCAGTGACTGACCCTAGGAAGGCATGACAAGTGCAGAAAGGCAGTCACTATGCCTAGGTTGAGAGTAGGGGACAGACACTTAAGTGTTCAGGCATAGACTCTCATGTATTATCACAGGGTGTACCCACTGTTCGAGCCTAAAATCCATCTGATGAGAAAACCAGGAGTAAACACTTAGGTAAATAAATGCTGCTTCTCATATATTTAAGGACAGTGATCATTTTAAAATGAAAATAAGAAGGCAGCTAAGATAGTGAACAATTTGTCCTGTGAGTTATTGTCCTCTGTTAAAGACTCAACTGTTGGAAAGACATCATCACTATCTACTTTTTTGATATGTATATTATTTTAACTTATGTGTATGTGTTTTGTGTACATGTTCATGCTGGTGAAAACAAGGATAGAAAAGGATACAACAAGGATGTTTTATCATCTGGAACTTGGATTTTCAGACACTGTAGGCTTTCCAACGTGGATTCTGGGAACCTTATTTTGTTTCTCTGCAAATGTAGCAAGTGTTTAGCCAGAGAATTTTCTCTTTACTACCACCACCTGCCACACCAAAGACCTTTCCAGTGCCTACTTTTGTCATTGGGAAAAAGAGTGAAATAAAAGATCTCTCTGGTCGATGTTCCAAGTGATGTCTAAGTGTCTTCAGAGGTGTCTGCACAGATGGATCCAAAGAAGTCCTTCAATTCCATGAGCTCGGCTTGTTAGTACAGGAGGGAACTCTCAGTCTGGATAACCTTGATCCACTTTATTATGATAAAAAAGAAAAGAAAACAGACAAATTGACATAATGGATGAATAACAGCCATTAATATGGAGTGTTTTCAGTTATACACTGCTCTGTGTGACTTATGTACATTTTAGAAAGCATTACTATACAGAGGTGAATGAAGGTGGCTGTGAGTGATGTTTGTAGAAAAGTTACAGTTCCTTGTACCCTTGTGGATCATCTGACCCTGAAACCCCAGGGATGGGAATGTCTGTTCAGATTCCTTGTACAGTTTAGCATTGCCACAGCCCACTGTGAGGAACCTTTGCATTCCCAACAAAACTCTCCCTTCGTGGACCCTAAATCCTGGTAGTATTTACAGTGTAGTACAGTGTAGTAATACAAAAATTACACACTCACTGTGGCTTCAATGAGAAGAATTGTAATGTGTTGCCCTAGGTGCTTCAAAAACCTCTGACACTGGATGAAAAGCAATTAGTATCTTGTTTTCTTTTGAGAAAAAAAAAACAAAACCAAAAATAACAACAAAAAACAAACAAACATAAACCGAAGTGCTTGTTTGGCTCCTCAGGGTTATGGTCAAGTTTCTAACGACAGCTTACCTTGAATTCTAGGACTTCCTAGAGTCTAGGTGACAATGATCTTCAGTACTGGCCTTAACCGCTGACGACAAGAAGGCTACAAGTTGTAGTCTTCAGATGGCAAATAATGGAGGGAGTCTTCTAAGGGATGTGGTCCCCTCCCCAAGGTAGTCTTCTTTTTCTAAGCTCCCTAATCCTCTTTACAGATTCAGGAGGTCCCAGACCAGCACTCCAGCCAAGGTGTCCCCACCAGCAGGCAGCAACTGTGAAACAGATAGTGGCTGACTTCCGTCCCTGGGAGGTCCATTCTTAGACCACTGGGGATGAACCTCCCCTCTTGAGGCAATTCCAGATGAAAATCCCCAGGGCCAGCAGGGTGATGCACATGGTAGATGAAGCCACCAGCAAACCGATGACAGCTGGTGCATGTGGGGGTAATCCTTGGTCACCAGCTGCCCCTGGGAGAAGAGATTGAGCATCAGGGGAAGGTCCCTCCCTATCAAGTCCAAGAGAACAGTTCACCCAAGCCTTCTATGAAGGGGAAGAGGCTAAAGAGTGAAGACTGTGGTGTCTACTACCCCTGCAATTCAGAGAAACCACGAAGAAAGGTAATTCTGACCTTTGCGAGCATATGTGAGAGAATGTGTGTGAAGCCTATCCAGGAATGCCATAGAAACAATTTTTCTAGTACCTTATTCTAGAGCCCTAAATGTTATGTAACCTTCAGCACAGACTAATGGTTTCTGTGGTGGTAGAAACGTTCTGTATAAATATGTACAGTGTGGCACACCAGAGGATACTGGTACTTCTAGGGAAAGGCCCTCTGCGATGCTTTGGGGCATCTCTTGCTCTCTCCATGCATCATAGTTAAAAACTCACAGCCCACTTCTGCTGTGCTAAATTGAGCATCTGTGAAATACTCACATGGAGCCTTCTCACAGCACAGCAATAGTCCCCTGTGTTCTGAGTGACTGTGTGGTCTCTGCCTTATTCCCCAGCCCCTGCAGGAACATCGGGTACCTGAGTGCCATCCCAGGCTTGGTACTGCAGTGTCCCTGTGAGGATATAGTCACTCAGGTAGAAGACATAGAGGCTGATGATGAGTACTGGACTCACAAACGCCCACATGGCCTTCCAGTACCAGGTGAGGGAGCGGCAAGTCATGGCCTGAAGGTCACTTTCAAATCTGTTGGGAGCACAGAGAGAGACAGATTTATTCATGCTCTGGAGAGAGGGACTCTAGTTTGCATACCTTCTGCCCTTGGGAAGATGCTGTTCTGGTTTGATGTTTGAATGTGACCCCAACCCATCTGATCCTCTCTGGGGGAGCTATTGAGGTAAAGGGAAAAGGGCTGAGGCTGCCTGAGGATGACCAATGAAGAACTGGTCATGAGACATCATCTCCCCAGTGTTGGCCTTCAGAGTTCCCAGGTGTGGACCAGAGGTTAGTTCCCAGAGAAGGTGGGGGAGGGGGTGCCAGTCCTCTCAGTCCACAGGGCTAGGGTGAGATTCCCTCTGCCCTCCCACTCTGTCCATCAGTGATGGTTCCGTGTATACTCTACTGCCTCCTAGAGATGGTCACTATGTGCTTGGAAGGGCCTGGCCTTGGCATGGGAGAGCAGGCAGAGTTAGAGCAGGAACAAAGCTGCTAGGCTTAAACTCAAGACCACCCTCTGCCTTCTCATCGTGGATATATTCTATCATAATGGCTGGAAGTCTTGGAATGCTAAAGATAGCCTCTGAGACTGTGAGAAGTGGACTTAAATGTGGTGTGGGGCCCTAGATAAGGATTGGTTTGGGAAGAAACTACAATTTACATAGATGCTCTCACATGCCAGGCTCTGGTCATGGACCAGAGCAGATTAAGCCTCCAAGGTAGTAGTCAGAGATCCCTTATATACTGGGGGGTGCCAGGGCTTAGTGTTGTCAGATAACTGCACAACATGGCAGAGTCAATATTTGACTCTTTCCAGGTTTTCTTCTGACTTCCTAAGGCTTTCCATGGTGCCTCTGAATTCATAGTAGCCCTTCCCACTGCCATACCATACAATATCAGCCACTGGGAGGCTCCCTCAGGGAGAGGATTAAGTGCTGGATTGGGAGCTACATGCATTTGTACTGTGGACCACAGAGACCCAATTTCAGAAAAAAAAAAAAAAAAAAAAAAAAACCAAGGCTATCAGGCTTCGAGGAGTGGGGAAGAGGACACTTCCCACATGATAGCTAGGACATGTGATCAGATGTGACATTATCTATCCTGGACATAGAGCCATCAGAGGCACAGGAGGGTTCTCATGATCCTGGCTGGGTGGCAAGATGTTGAAATTAAAAATGGGTCTCTGTGGTGCACATTACATGTGCATACAGCACCTAGAACAACTTACCCAAGTGGAACTGAGTATTACCCTAGCAGGAGCACAGCTACACCCCTGCAGCCTTTCTGGAGTTGTCTTAGAAGCACATGGCCCCTAATTAGACCCTTCCACTGATTGTCTTGCCTTTCGCCACTCTCCCATGCCCCGCCTCCACTGCCTGGTGTCCTGATCTGAAATGGCCTCCTTGGGCAGGTAGCTGGAGATGACCTTGCTGTCCGTCAGAGGGGTGAGGATGGCCGCTGTGTTTCCAAGCATGCTCCCAAAACCCATCATCAGCAGCATGAAGATGTAGAGAACTGACCAGAGCTGGGACACTTCCATGTTTTTAATGGCCTCAGTGTAGACGATGAAGGCCAGTCCCCTGCCCTGAACAGCCTGCTGATGATTAAAAGACACCAGATATACATGTGAGTCAGAGGGGACAAGAATGAAACACCATAGTTCGGATGTGGAATGTCTACCCTCCCTGTCTTGCTGCACTCTTCGAGGTGTGTAACTGTAACACCAAAAATAAAAACCCAGAGACAGATATTGGGGTTCAAGCTTCAAGCTGAGGTCAGAGAAGCAAAGCAGCTGAGCCACTAGGTCTTACATCTACCTCAGTCCAAAAGGGGGCGATCCTGTCTCCACAAGGACTCCAGCAAACCTCAGACTGCTGCCTATCCTCGGGGTGGCTAGAGATTAAATCTCACAATGCTGCCTGAGACACTGGATTCCTGTCTTTCATATGCCTCTCTAGAGCAGGGATTAAAGGCATGAGCTCTGTTAAATCTTTTAGACTGATTCACTCTAGTGTATCCCTGGGAGGTCTCGAACTCACAGAAATCCACCCAAAGGCATGTGGATACTGCCTGGCTAGCTAGTATGGTTTCTGGGATTAAAGGTATGTATCACCATTGCCTGACCTCTATAGCTTGTGGCTGGCTTTGCTTTCTGAATCCTCAGGCAAGTTTTGATAAGTCATAAGTAATATATCACCACATATAACTTTCAGAGCTGGGCTCTCACTGGAGAAAGTAGATCATTGGGTAAGTGTCTTGAGATTGTATAGCCTGCTGTCATTTCCTGTCTGTTCTTTGCTTCCTTGTCCATCAATAGTTAAAATCTTAGGCTCATGAGTCTATTGTCATGAATTGTACAATCCTTCTCCACCATGTTAGATTGTGCCTTTCAATCCAGAAATAAAATAAGTGCCTCACTCATGACCATGTTATGTATTTGGTTATAGCAACACAATTTTGTATTGACTGATACAAAAATGAAATAAGCTAAATGGTATAAGCAAAGGGGGGGAATAATAGGCTTCAGGAGCAGATGAGGATAACATGACACTGAACATTTTAAGTGAATATTAGATATCACACAACAATTATTTCACTATTATTAGCAGGAGCCATCAATTCTAAACAATGTCAGTGTTAAAATACACCCTACTGGGGTACTCTGAACTCACTTTCCTGCCCATGACTACCACCGAAAGCACCACATTGTAGACAATTGGAATCAATGACTTAAAAAAATAGTGTTTTCAATGATTAACATAATTATTGGTTTAAAATGTCGCTGTAATGTTAATATTGAATTAGACATGGTTGAAGAGAGAATTAGTGGGCAGGGAGTTATTTCTCAGTGTAATTCTGTTCAATAGAATGTAGTTTAACCTAAAGATGTCTTTGTACACTGTGAAACTTAAGCTAATCACATCAGCCAGCCTCTAAGAGCCAGGTAGCCAACTGCTTAAAACCAGGTTCAAAGAAAGCAAATATAAGTTTTACCCAATGAGCACTCTGTATACTTCTTTTCTATTTTCTTTTTAAAATTTTATTTTATATGAATTGGTGTTTGCTCGCATGCATGTGGTGTTTGTGTGTGTGTGTGTGTGTGAGAGAGGGAGCGAGCAAGCGGAGAGGAGAGAGAGAGAGAGAGAGAGAGAGAGAGAGAGAGAGAGAGAGAGAGAAAGAGAGAGATCCTTTAGAGCTTGAGTTACAGGGTGCTGAGAATTGAACCCATGTCCTCTGGAAAAGCGGATAGTTTCCTGAACCACTGAGCCATCTCTCCAGCCCCCCTCATTTCCACTTTCTATATTTAATTTTCTTTTCTTTTGATATCCTGCACATGTGAGGGTAGAACATTCTGAATTTCATTTTGCCCAGTATGTTTTCTAACTACAGAATCAAGCCAATTAAAATCTATGAAAGTGATTCTGTCTTACTTTTCTGTTGTGACAAAATGCCATGACCAAGGCCACAGAAAATAAAGTGTTTAATTTGGGGTGCATGGTTACAGAGGGTTAGAGTCCATGGCCATCATGGTGAGGACATGGCAGCTAGCAGGCAGGCATGGTGTTGGCCCATGAGCGCTTATATCCCTTTCTGCAAACAGGAACCAGAGGGAGCTATTTGGGAATGGCCTGGGCTTCTGAAACCTCAGGCCCACTGCCAGCATCAGAACTCCTCCAATGAGGCCACACTTCTTAATCCTTCCCAAAGAACTGTACCAAATGGGGGGCAAGTATTCAAACATATGCACATATGGGGGGGGCATTCTCATTCAAACCACCACACCCCACACCTTGTCTGCTATAGGCTTGTGGCCATATCATAATGCAAAATGACTTTCGTCCAACTCTAACAGTCCCCACAGTCTTTCATGGTGTGAACACTATTTTAAGTTTCTTCTGAGACCCAATGCAACTTTTAATTATAACTCCTTGTAAAATCAAAAAGTAAATTATAAACTTCAATGTAAAACAGCATAGAATATACATTACCATTTCAAAAGGGAGGAATGGTAATATAGTTAGAAAATACTGGAGCAAGGCATGACAGAAATCCAGCGGGCAATCTTCAAATCCTGTATCTCTAATCTGTTTCTAATAGGCAAATGGAAATTCAGGAGGGCAAACTCCAAATCCTATAGCTCCAATCTGCTGCCAATGGGCTTAGATGGCTCTTCCCTTCAAGTTCCGCTGGCTACAACATGTGTCTTTCTCTCTTGATTTGGTCCCAAGCTTCTTGGTAAGTCTATGATTTTGACATTTCCAAGATCTTGAGGTCTCCAATGCAATCCAGGCTTCATTTTCATAAATTCACATATAGCTTCTCTGGTTTCCTTGAAGGGATTCCCATGCCAAACACCTCGCTTCAGAGGATTTTCTTAACTGCGGAGGAAGATTCCACAACTCCTTTACTCCAGTATCATTCAGGGATCTAAAGCCAGAATGACCTGGCCAATGAAGCCAAGTTCAGCCATTTTGGTTGGAGCCTGTTCCCCTTCTTGAATTATATTTGCATAACATTTTCCCCCATTGCAGCTTTATAGAAATACAAAAGGCATTTCCTTTATGCAAGTTTTCGGGTTAGCTGGGTGGGGTCTTCACCCAAAGACAACACTCCCTTTATTCCATTTCACACTAGGCCTCTCCTTATCTCTTTCAGTACAGACATCAAATTTCTTGGTGCTTTTTCCCTCCTCAAACTATACATTTTGTGTTTCTTTTTGCCCTGCTTATTATTTTTTATGGTAGCTCTGCATGAATGTGATTACTAATAACCATGCAACAGAGTTAATATTAGGCTGTTTTGAAATATCCTCTGCCTATAAAATTAGTCCAACTATTTCAATTTGCCCTCAGGCAGAAAGCATCCTCATTTTTTTTCCCCAAGCACCACAAGAATGGTTTCTAACACTGTCACTAATTTTGTTGCCCTCTGAAGTTTCTTGAGCTAAGCATCCATAACCCTCAATGATCTTAGCACTGTTGTCTCCAAGCTCTTACTAGGATGTCCATTCAGCCTGCTTATAGCAGTCAACAGCTTTCCTAATCCAATTTCCCCCAGGTTTTCCATATTCCTTCCAAAAGCGGCATGGCTAGCTTCCTGTCACAGCAATGCCCCACCCCTTAGTACCAACATTTGTCTTCCTCTTATTAAAAAGAAAGTGTTTATTTTGGGGTTGCAGAAGGTTAGAATCCATGATCATCATGAGGAAAGCATAGCAGCAGGCAGCAGGCAGGCAGGCAGGCAGGCATGCAGGCAGCAGGTAGGCAGGCAGGCAGCACTCAGGCAGGAAGGCAGGCAGGAAGACACACCTCTTCTAACAAGGCCACACCTCTTAATCCTTCCTAAACCGTTCTACCAGCTAGGGAACAAGTATTTAAACATGTGAGTTTATGGGGACATTCTCATTAAACTACCTCAGATTCCCTTTTAACAACATAGAAGATAACCCATAGAAATGATGACATGGATAGTGTAATATGCAATCAAAAAGTTATAAGACCTGTGGAATAGGAGGGAAAAGATTAACATAAATCTAAATGAAGATTTTCAAGGAGAAAAGAGCATTCATTGTCTGCTCTGCCAAATGACCTGGGTTCAATTCCCAGTACCCACAGTGGCTTACAGAGTGGCTAACTCTGATTCCAGAGATCTGACAGCATTTTCCGACTTCTATGGGCACTGGGAATGCACATGGTTCATGTAGACAAAATACACATAAAACAATGTTTAAAAAGGACATTGACAGGCAGTGATAGAATACGCCTTTAATACCAGCAATCAGGAAGCAGAGGCAGGCAGATCTCTGTTTGAGGCCAGCCTGGTCTACAGAGGAAGTTCCAGGAGAGTCTAGGCTACACAGAAAAAGCCTGCCTCAAAAAGAAGCAAGCAAGTAAACAAGCAGACAAATAAAAAATAAGAAATACAGAATGAAAGAAAGAAAACAAATGGGGCCAAAAACATATGTTTATATGGAAGCAAAATCTAACAAAATTTATAATCCTTAGAACTTGCCCTTTCCAGGCATGATGGCTCAAACCTTTAATCCCAGAACTCAGGAGGCAGAGACGGTCAGATCTATGTGAGTTCAAGGCTAGCCTGGTCTACAAAACAAGTTTTAGGACAGCCAGGGGTGTTACACAGAGAAACTCTGTCTTGAGCAGACATCCTTCTCCACCCCCAGATAAACAAACTTGCC
The DNA here is from genome assembly GCF_943737965.1 of Phodopus roborovskii. Taxonomy (NCBI): domain Eukaryota; kingdom Metazoa; phylum Chordata; class Mammalia; order Rodentia; family Cricetidae; genus Phodopus; species Phodopus roborovskii. The sequence continues at coordinate 67,388 of NW_026125745.1, forward strand.
TTATAGAACAATATTTTAAAAGAAGATTTATTTAGCTATATGTATATGTACATGTATATGTATATGTACATGTTTTTGTACCATGTCTGTGCAGGTGCCCACAAGGCCAGAAGGAAACATCAGATTCTCTGGAGTTGACTTTGAAGTACTTGATGTGAGTGTTGGGAACTAAACTCCGGTCTTCTGGAAGAACACCAAGCTTTTCTAACTGCTGAACCATCTCTTTAGCCCCACAGGAAGGTATTTTAAAGCTAGTTCCTCTCTCCCAAAGATAGCTGGAATGCAAGAAAGAGTATTTACAAATAAAATTGTGTGTGTGTGTGTCCATCCCTGGAGCCAGAGACTGATCTCAGGGCCTTGTGCATCCTAAGTTTGCGGTATTTAGAAAGTTATAGGCTCAAAGGGCCTGAACTGCATGACGATAATGTTTAAAATGGAAGAGGGGAACCAGGTCTGGCACACACCTGGAAGGAGATATGAAAGTCCAAATTTCAAACAGTAGAGAATATATACTAGAAAGGAAAGGAAATATGAGAGAGAGAGAGAGAGAGAGAGAGAGAGAGAGAGAGAGAGAGAGAGAGAGAGAGAGTGGCAGGAGCAGGGGAAAGAAATAATTCTAAAACTATAAAATAAAATAAAATCAGTAATTATAACATCTTGGACATAAAGCCAATCTCAAAAAAAAAAAAAAAAAAAAAAAGCGAGGAAAAACTAAGTGTCAGAACCAAAAGAAGGGAACTGAATGGATGCCAAAGCTTAGAACAGGAGCCATAGATGCCCAAGTGGGATCTAGATCTCGAAGCCTCGGTGTCAGCGTCTTGGTGTCTGTGTTGTGCAGGAATGGAGGGTCAGGCTATAGATCCTGTAGGCAGGGTTCAGAGCTTTACAATGGTGCTGGTTAGTTTTATGTCAACTTAACACAAACTAGAGTTATCTTAAAGGAGGGGACCACAACTGAGAAGATGCTTCCATAAGTTGCAGGGCATTTTCTTAATTAGTGATGGGGAGGGGAACAGCCCATTGTGGCTGGTGCCATCCTTGGCCTGGTGGTGCTGAGTTCTTAAAGAACGTAAGCTGATCATGCCATGAGCAAGCCAGTAAGCAGCAACCTTCTGTGGCCTCTACATCAGTTCTTATCTACAGGAATCTACCTTGAGTTCCTGATGGAGGTGTAAGCCAAATAAACCCTTTCCTCCCCAACTTGCTTTGGGTCATGGCCTTTCGTCATAGCAATTATTACTCTAACTAGAACAACAAGCAAAAGGAGGAAAGTGTTGTATCTCTTCGTGGACAATGGTAAACCCCACAAAACAAAACAAAACAAAACAAAACAAAACAAAACAAAAACAAACAAAAAAAAAAATACCAACCAACTACTCCCTAACCTAACCAATAAGCAAAGGCCATGGAACGTTTATCCTGGCCTTGAAAGTATTCTCTAAAAGCAGTCTGAAAAAGCCTTTATAGTAAATCTAAGAACTAGTCAGAGTGTTCACCTAACACTTGGAATTTCACTGTGTTCAAAGTACAGGAGAACAATTGTGCCTGAGACTCCAATAAAATCAGTAATAATAGTGAAACCACAATAAAAAAGGGTTGAAATACAGACACTGAAAAGAAATGTGCTAAATTATATCCGCAAGTTATAGGATAGTTTATAGAGTAAACAGAAGCAATCTGTAGTTGTGAGAATTCATTAGGAAATGCATCAAGATTTCAAGGTACAAGACTAACATAAAAAAATGTTTGTTTCTTCTGCCACCAACATAAACAACGGTAGAAATAAGGAGAAAGACACTATTTACAATAGCAATGTAACAGAAGATATGCAAAGACATTCACAAAGGAAATTATCTGACAGAGTTAGGTGAATGAGAGAAAGCATGTTCCTAAATCAAAACCCAATCCCCTGGAACAAAGATGGAGGGAGAGATAACACTCTTCCATATCCCTTCAGAGTTTAACTAAAAGGTGAGCCACAAGAGAAGGCCACAGTCAACAACAGAGAGTAAGAAAACATAAAAACCAAAAATACTTAATGTTAGATTTACAAGGCCATCCAGGGCTACATGAGAAGTGAATCAGTCTAAAAGAGAAACAGAGCTCACAGCTTTAAACCCCAGCACTAATATATAAGATAGGAGCAGGGCATTAAGGATTTAGTCTTGGCAATTAGTCTCCAGTTTGCTATGGATAATATCTCTCCAGCCCTGGTACAGGACCGAGCTCTCTGGTAGCCTAGATGCTTTGCTTCTCTGATCTTCATTGCTTTATTAGTTCATAAACAATGTATCAACCACAATCATCGTACTTGAGCAGCTTTTTATGACTATTCTTTTTGCATTTTATAGTAATTCCTCTATTCTTACACCTCAAACATGTATTTTCCCTCTAAATTATACCAGAAAGAAGGGGTAAAGAGGGAGGATAGAGAGAGGGTGAATAAGAATAAGGAGCAATGATACTTATGTATTAAAATGCCATAATTAAATTTGGTTTTTATGTATTTACTATTTTAAAATTGTCATTACTTAGTAAAACTGCTAACAAAACAATATTATTTATTTAAGTCTCCCCCTTACTCTGTGAATATGTGTGTGAGTTCCTAAATATTTTCTTCATGATATTGACTATTTCTTTTATTGCACAGAAAGTTCTTTCTTTGATGTAATCCTACTGGTTTTTACTTTGTTGCAAGTTTTCGGGTCTTATCCCAAAACATAGGTACACAAAAATCTAAGTCTTCAAGTGTTTCCCCTTAGACTTTTCATACTTTGGACTTTTGTACAGCATGTGAGATGTGGATCTAGCATCAGCAATTGATTTGATGGCTTTCCAATGTATTCTCTTGGTGTCTTTGACAGAAATATGTGGTTTTCCAGGTACTCTACTATGTTCTACTTGTCTCCTTGTCTTTTCTCAAGCCAATACCAGACACATTGTAGACAGACTTAAAATCAGGTATTAATATGACTTCAGTTTCGTTCCTTTATTCAATAGTGTCATGTAGATTTTAAGATTTTTTTTCTGATTCTATGAATATTATTATTGGTAAGGATTGAACTGAATCTGTAAACTGTCTTGGGTAGTATGTACACTTTAATAATAATAATAATAATAATAATAATAATAATAATAATAAAACCAACTCTGTGATGGTTTGAATGAGAATGGCCCCCACAGGCTCATATATTTGAGCCCTTGGTTCACAGTGGGTAGAACTATTTTAGAAGGTTAGGAGAAGTGGCCTTGTTGAAGGGAGTGTGTATGCCACTGAGGGAGCCCAGGTTGAACCCAATCTCTCTCTTTCTTCTCCCATCTCCTACCTCCTCCTCCTTCTCCATTCACCCTTCCCCTCCCTCTGCCTCTTGCCTGTGGATTAGATATAAGCAGGCATTCTTCTTGCCTGCCTGCTGCCACACTTCCTGCCACAATCATAGACTCAAAGAAACTGTAAGCAAAGTCTCAATTAAATTCTTCTTTTATGATAAGCATAGTACAGAGTACAGAGTACATAGAACATAGTGTCTCTTCACAGGAACAGAAAATTAACTAGGACATCTTCTGCTCCATAGAGTATCTTTCCTTTCCTGGAGTCATCTTGACATCTTTCATTAATATTTTCACAGTTTTATTGCCAATACCTCTCATTCCCTTAATTCTTTTTATTCAGAGCTCAAACAACTGGAGAGCAAAGAGTCCACCTTAAAAAATGGGCAAAGAAATGGGCTACATAGACATTTATTTAAAAAGACATGAGGGGACTTCAGGGCTGGCTCAGTGGTTAAGAGCGCCTGCTGTTCCTGCAGAGGACCTGGGTTCAGTTTCCAGCACCCACGTGGCAACTCATAACCACTGTCATAGCCCTCTTCTTATCCCTGCGAGCGTCAGACATACATGTGGCATACACATACACATGCAAGCAAAATACTCATATGTGTCAAATAAAATAAATACATCTAAAAAGTTAAGACACAAATAGCCAGCAAATATATGAACAAAAATTCAGCATCATTAATCTTCAAGGGAATACAAATAAAAACCACAATTAGATATTATTGCAAAAGGATCTTAAAAGCCATGTTTCAAGGATATAGCAGCACTCTCATTTTTACTGTGATATTCCTTTTAAAAAATCTAGGATATAAAACCATCCATGGAAAGTGAACATATAGAAATCACATGGTATGTATCCACAAAGGAATACTACTTAGCCATAAAAAGAATGAAATCTTGTCACATGTAAAGGTATAGACAAGTTCAGGCATCATGGTAAATAAAACAAATCATAGACAAATAATGCATTTTTTGCACTCATTTGTAGAAAGTGGTAAATGAACCTCCAAGAAGATGGGAAAGGCAGCGAGGGAAGACAGAGGTTACACAAGAGTCACCAAAATACAGGAATTAGAAGCAGAAATCATTGCTTCTTTGCCCAGCACTGTAGGTAACTCTAATCTACAAGAATCCATGATACATAAAAATAACTAGAAGAGTAAAAAAATGTATATATAATTCATGTATGAGGAGAAGGAAATGTTAGTGGCATTGGTCTAGCTGCTATGTGTTTCATACTTGTATCAAAGCATCAGGCCCTTCATAAGCATGCACGGATATTATGTTAATAAATAAAATTTAAAAACAATGTATCATGGGCATAAAACTGTAAGGGATTTTGCCTAGATTCATAGACAAAAACAAAACGAAACAAAACTTTTCACAAGGTTGGTTTTGTTTTATCAATCTTCTTTTAGGTTGGATCCACCTCTGAGAAACCCAGCTAGTGACCCATATCTTGATATGCTTGAATTAATCTCAGTCTTCCATTTCTTCCTTGGCATGGCACCATACTTCATGAACTTCTAAGACTGTCAGAAGGACACTGAGAAAGTGGGATATATGTTTACCATGGCTTCTTACACATTTAGGGGTTAGTGAATTTACCCAAATATCTAATATGTCAAACCAGGTGAGATGCAAATGAATAAGAGTCTTTTTGCCAGTGATGTGAAAGAAATTCAGGGGGCATGGTGGAGGTCTGATCCCGGTCCATAACACTGGGCACTTAGAAGACATTTGGGGAAAGCTCTGGACTTCCCCCCTACTCCGCCAGTGGTCCGTGTTTCTTATGGGCTTTCTAGAGTCCTCACAAAGTGGCTTCCTTCTTTTTCTTGTGGGAAGGATGGCTGGACATGTGATCTAGCTTTAGCTTAACCTATCAGGAGAAATAACACTGACCAGTAAGTAAAACTTCAGAGGAGAATAATGTCCAGACTCTACTTATTTTCACAACTATAAGAGGCCTGGAGAGGAAAGGACTGCTTTAATATTCAAGGGTACAGACATCGCCCTTAGATCTTTTGGATCATGCTTGGTCTAGGTTGGGACAGAGAAGATGCTACAAGGTCTGAGCTCAGCTGAGAAAGAACACCCTGATTCTTCTGCTCTGCTGTGAGGCAAAGTGCTGTGGGGCTAAGACGACTATGTGGGGCTGGCCACTATGGGGACTTAGAAAACAATGTGAAATGTCACGCCAAGCACAACATTGGTGTTGTCATGCAATATCTGGGTTAGGGTTAGGGTTAGGGTTAGGGTTAGGGTTAGGGTTAGGGTTTGGGTTAGGGTTAGGGTTAGGGTTAGGGTTAGGGTTAGGGTTAGGGTCTCAATGACATATGTTGTTCTAAGCTTGATGCCTCATGAAAGAACAAAAGCAAACAAACATGTCAGTACTGGAGAAGGCAGGCAGGTGATCAGAAGAGTGAGATCTAGGGGTCTCATGGGATTCTCAGAAGAAGACAAATTGTAAATGACTAAGTCACAAAAGATGTTAAGAGAACATTCATGCTGCATTTCACCAATAGGATGGGAAGAGCTTGGAGTAAATCTGGTCTATGTCCTGAGTGTGCAGTCCCTGGCTGTGATTTTGTGAAGAATACTTTGCCTATCTAAGCCTTTTGGGAGTGACCTCATGTATCTACTCTGAGGGGCTGTTACAAGAATAAGACACCGTGATCAACTATGTATTTGCTTTGCTGAATAGCTGAGTATGGAGCATTCACCCCAGCTTGAAACAGGTATGGGTGATGGAAATACAGCAGATACTCCAGCCCTAGGATGAATGGAAACCTGGGCATTTCAACAGAAAGAACGAGCTTAGGCAAATAAAAGGCCTTTGCTGGGTATTTTGGCATATCTGTGGCCTAAAATCCCAACACTCAGAAGGCTGAGTCAGGAGGATCACTGAGTTTGAGGCCAACTTGGGCCGTTCAGCCAGTTTCATGCCAGCCTGAAGTACATAAGGAGACACTTTAAAAATAAAAGCCAAAACAAGAACTAAAACCCCATACCACACAACAGAACAAAACAAAACAAAACAAAACAAAAAACCAAGGGAGAACCCAACAGTTCTGGGTAGTATTGATTTCCTGAAAACACTTTGAAATGGGACCCCAAATCCAAGTACACAATAAAGTCCCCAGAGGCTGGCTAGTCTGATGTTGAGGTTCCCTCCACAGAATAATAGCTCTGGCATTTGAGGTGGAAGGACTGAATAGCAGGGTGTTTGAATATCTCCATGAAATGACCTGGTACAGGTGAGTGTGAGAACTGGCTGGGGCCTGTCATTTCAGATTCAGTGCTACAACTTTAATCACTTCTGACACCCTCCACTGTCAGCTAGTACAGGGACATGCCAATAACACCATCCATGCCTTCTGACCCACTGAGCCTCTACTCTGGACAGCAAGAGACAGCTCCTAGCATGGACCAGATTCAGTCCCATGACACTCCCTAGCACACCTTGCTGGTTGACTCAGTGCCCCTCAGGATGCACAGATACACCATCAGCCAGGCCAGGATGAGGCACAGTGCTGGCTCCCACTGCACTCCTCCATTCTCCTGGATGGATGGTGAGATGTTGAGTGTTTTCCTGTACCAGAAGTACTGCATTGACGAAGCCTTTTCATACTCCTCGTAGTAGCCTGTGCGGTTACCATTCAGTGGGCAGACAGACCACGGCAGGGGATCCTTTGGAATGAAGTGAGAATCAACAGAGAGTCAAGGGAAAGGCCAAGGGCTTGGTGGGATGATAGGAAGCATCTTTGACAGGAGGCTTCACACCTTGTCCTGAAAATATGGGCTAGCCTGGCTTGCACGAAACAACAGAGTACAGTGGATCAGAGGCTTCCTGGCCTAGTCTTTCCAGATCCTTGTAGCTACCCTGTTCAAAACCAGTTGTAGGGCTGGAGAGATGGCTCACTAGTTAAGGGTACTGGCTGTTTTTCCCCAGGTTAGAGTCCCAGTAACCATAGGATGGCTCCCCTTCTGTAACTCTAGTCCCAGGGAATTTGACACGCTCTCCTGGCCTCTGCAGGCACCAGGCATGCATGTTGTACATAGACATTCAGGTGAAACACCCATATACATAAAATAAATAAGATAAACTTTAAAAACAATTTTAAAAAAAGCTGTGAACGTACTTGAGTTAGAATCTTGAACAGTGAGCCCATTTGGATGGACAGGCCACAGGAGGGAGACACTGTGGTATCTGATGGAACCAGCAGCAGGTCCCAGCTAAGAAACAGAAGCCCTCTAAGCTCAGTTGCCTAGCCGACATTCTCTGGGCCCTCTGCTGAGGCCACTCTAACTCACACTGTTTCACATATTTGGCTGCAAATCTGAGGATACCTCTGGGGTCCTTTGCTTGAGATGAGCTTGACTTCAGGTTTTTTTTTTTGTTTGTTTGTTTTTGTTTTTATTTTTTGTTTTTTAATATTCCTGCCAATGAACATGCTACATGAAGAAGCTCTAGGGCATGGAACAACTGAGAGATTTTCAGTTTTCTTCTCCCTTCATCTGCATCAGAAGGTAAAGATAGGGTCCTTACATTTGCTTGGCTAAAGGTACCCACTAAGAAGGACCGACACCCTCCCATAAAGTAGAGTCCTGTAGAGTCACTTGTAGCTCGTGGGATTGAACAAAAGCTCTTATGTCGTGTATATGGCCATGCCAGTGTAGATTTATATGTTCCGGGGACCTGCATGGCCCATAGACGTCCAAGTGAAGGTCTGCTGTGTCATTATCCTATGACCTTGGAAGAGGATTTACTGCAGAGGTAAGGGGGGGAATTTTTGTGAAGTATGGAATGCATGGATATTAGAGTAGTAATTCCTGGGTCCTTCTCTTCTTTTTCCATCTGGAAAGAGGCTGATATGGAGGCAGTGGGATTAGAGTCTCTGAGAGTAAAAAGGATGAAGATGGGGGGTGGGGTGGGATAGAATATGACTGGTGGAGAGGAACATTCCAGCGCTCAGTGTGGAATTGTGGCATTTATTTATTTTCCACAAAGCCTAGACCCTTCCAGAATATCAGTAACAAGAATTTAGATAATGCACTGTTTAAAATGCTTGTCATTGAAAATATTCCTGTAGATATTCCAATGAGTGCTGTGGACCTGCTCCTCAGAAATGAGTGTGCACATGTGTGTACGCACATGCAAACACACACGCATGCGCACGCACACACACACAGTGCATAGTTTGGCTTATATTGTGACAAGTAGTGGATCCAGATTCTGTCATCCCTGCTTGGCTTGTGGCTCCCATCACGCTCCCCCCTCACTGAGAGGGTTCCCACAGGCTGGCGTTCTCATCCTCTATCAGCTCCCCACTTGGTGATTGGCCCTGCATTTTCTACCCTTTTTGCTTTTGCTCTGGCCAGATGTTGGCTTACCTGGAAGGAGTGGAAGAGATACCAGAAGCCCCAGGCATTGATGACGTTGTAGTACATTGAGAGGAAGGAGGGAGACCACCACACTAGCAACACCTGTGAGCAAAGCAGAGGGCCATGCTGAAGATCAGATGTGTGTAATTTAACCAGTGGGACTTGAATGACACAACTATGGTGACATCCCCAAACAAGAACACTCTTCCTTTAGGCTTTCATTAGACCTGATACCACACCTATGACATCTTCTTGGGAATTACTACCCCTCAACTCTGATCATCTGAGATGGTAGATCAGTATTGGTTTTTTGACATCTAAGTGTCAGGTCCTGGGCTCAGTATTTTGTGTGCAGTTAGTTCACACAAAAGCATTATCCTCCTTCCAAAGAGCAAACTAAAACTCAGAGCTTTCCCAAAACTACCCAGCAGAGCTATGGAGAAGGGCCAACTACATGCCTGATGTGAACTTGCTCCTTTTGGAGGTCGAGTTCCTGGAGCCAGCCCCATCCATGTGGCAGGAGTGTGACAGACAGACAACACTTACCCCCAGCCTGGTCTGATCTATGAGGTCCCACAGTGGGTATCACTGTGAGAAGTGAGAGTTTGCCATTAGGTTGCTCTAAAGTGAGTTTACTTGGGAGTGTTGTCAACCTTTGTCATCCCACACATAACCAGAAGAGTTGTAAGTTGTTGACTTTGCATGTGGCAGACTATACAGGTATCAATAGCATTACAGAGCAACTCCCTCCCACTCCACTGGGAACTCAGGCCAGTAAGTGCATGTCAGTGCCCAAGGGGCCAGGCAGCCTCCCCTGTTTTCCAATATACAGCATACATTGCTGCCTCAGCACACTCTGATGGCCTTCATAGCTCTTCATCATGAGGAGGCAGTTTGAAGATGATGAGTTCTAATACCCCGGACATATTTCTTCCAAAGATGCAGGAGGTCACATCAGGTGGACCCTTCCTCATTCCTAAACAATGGCTCAGGCTTCCTGTCTGCTTCCCTTTCTTGGACATGAAAAGTACACAGAACATGTATGAACTCTGATGGCTCTAGATCCTGGTCTTTTACAAACTAGGAGAATCACATCCTGGAGGTGCCAGGGGGACAGTGACTGAAGGTCACTCTGGAAGGGTGCAGTAGGCCACACCTGGTATGTTCACATAGATGCTTGGCTTGTGCATCCAGGTATCACTATGATGCCCCAACGCCCCTAAGTGGTGTGGTGAAGATGAAATGACCTCACACTCGTGCATGCCATGTTCAGCACCAGGCGCACATTAAGCAGGGGGTGGCATTTGTGTACATCCCCAGAGGATAGGTAGCTGGGACGAAATGAATGCTATGTCCAGCCAGTCAGAGAATATCAAGCTGAGGTCCAGAGTGGAGATGCCCTAAGGTGGAAGTTTCATTGGGGGTGGGATGGGGTACCATGTGAGGGTCAGAATCCAGGGCCCTCTCTGCCCGAGCTCCATGGTAGCCCTCTTTGGGAGTTGGTTCATCCAGTCACAGGTCCAGCCCATGCATACCAGTGATGCTCAGAAACCCACAAAATCTCTGTCAGAGGAACTGAGAAGGGTCCCACATACCGACACCACTGAGGTAGGGGCACCTTGCTGCATGCGCTGCCCCACAGCCAGCTCCAGGTACAAGAGCAGCATCCCCTCTACAATGAGCATGACCAGGGGACCAGGAAACTCCCTGTGGGAGGCCAGACCTGAGCATCAGGTCTGTGAGGAGAGATGAGATTCATGTCTCTGCAACTGTGCTTCCGTCACCCTCCTTTCCCCAACCAGCCTCTTCTGGCCACCCTTCTACCCCCTCCTTCCTCCTTTCACACACCCATCCTTCTACAATTCCTCTCACCATACATCAGCCCACCTATCTCTCTGACCACTTTTTGATTCATTTATTCATCCATCTATCCATCCTTCTTTTCTCCCTTCTGTCCCTCTGTCTGTCTATTGGAATACTAGACCAAGCATCAGAGGTTATAAAATAATCTCTTTCTCTATGTCTCTGTCTCTGTCACTGCCTCTGTCTCTCTGTCTTTGTCTCTGTCTCTCTCTTTTCTCTTTTACACAAAATGTCAAACAGTAACCAAAGTAGGCCTAGTGAGTCCCATGGTCAGCTTGTCTCTGTGACAGGGCCTACTTACTTGACTACTGTTTGAGGTCAGGTGGAAACTCAAGGCCTGGTGTCAAGGGGGAATGGGAACATTTTTAGCACTGCCCAGCGAACACTTGCATATCACTGTCCCAACGCACAGTTACACAGTTCAGGAGGATAAGCTCAGTAGTCCTTTTGACAAAGACACTAACACAATCGAAAATGTATGTATGGATAAATTAAATATAATTCATACAAGTTGTGTATAAAACTATGAGAATACACCATAGACCGCCATTTACTATCTAGAGCTTAAAACTTAAAGAAGCAATAGGGAAAAACCTTTAAAACTTCAGATTAGGCAAAGATGTTTTAGATGCAATGGAAAAGCACCAACTGTGGAAGAAAATGTTGATAAATTTAACTACATTACATTTTCCCCTTGAATAAAACTTAACAGGACAAAAAGAACATTTGCAGACTTGGAGAAAAAAAATTATATATATATATATATATCATATTCCTGAGAAAGTGTGACATGAGGCATTTATAGTGGAATCTCAAAGCCAACGGACATTCCATAAGTGGCATATCTTAGTACACCATGTTGTGTCTCTGAATACATGAGATGGGGTCTGTGATAAAGTCCTGGCACTGGAGGACGCATCATGCAGAGCACACTGCTTACTTTTGACTGAGTCCTTTCGTACTGAAGACAAGCAAAACAAAGGGCAAGAGTGAGGCATGAACTCCATTTTAAAAACAAAGTCAATTCTGTAATTAAAACAATCTACCCTCGAGGCCAAAACCCTCATAATTGAATGAATTTTGACATATCCTTCCCCTAAATGTTATGGAGTAGGGAACAAGTTTCCAAACCATGAGCAGAACAGTATCTGTAAGTGGTAAATAGCCTTATCAAAAGATTCATAAAACCAAATTCATTAAGAAAGTGTACATTTATACAAGGAGATAAGAGAAATGTGCTGCATATTAATATAAAGATATTTTGCAATTAGTTTGAAAAGAAGTCTTCTACCAAACCCTCTTGCAAATGAACTACTTCCATGACTATTCGATTTAAAAAATATTCTAATGTATAAGGAGACATCAGAGGGGAAGGGCCAGCAAGGAGCATACTTGGTGAATTAAATATGGTCACTATTCTTCAGTGATCCTTGAACCAAAAGGAGAGTTCTCTCCCCTACCCTATGGGTCTGGGCTGGCCTTGGAAAGAGCTTGTCCATCACAATATTGAAAAGAAAAAGGAAGAAAGAAAGAAAGAAAGAAAGAAAGAAAGAAAGAAAGAAAGAAAAGAAAAAGAAATGACATGTGTATTCCAGAGGCTTGCAGCTTTTCATCCTCATGGAGTATGGCCAGGGAACATCATGATTGGGGTCCTCCAGGGTCCCCAGGGGGAGGAGCTACATGCTGGAGAATTGTGAGCCACTAGCTCAAGTACTGGGTGTGTAGGACCTATAGCCACATGAATGGAGACAGATGAAGCAGTCAAGCTTGTTAGGTACCCCACGGAGCTGTATGAGGTGATTATTGTTGCTGTAAATCACTACTTTCCCCTCATTTCAGTATCTCCACTTGGGTTCCATAATAGCAAGATTCTCTGAAAGAAACAAAAACAAAAGACAAAGCAACACAAACAAACAAAAAACCCCAAACCCACAAATAAACAAAACCCAGGACATTTGCTATACAGTGCTATTGAAATTTTACTAGTTTCTCAGGATAGGTTCCAGAATATAGTCAGATCTTCAGATCTGGTCTTAATGTTTCCTCAAGGGTTTTATCTCCCCCTCCACCCCCCATACTTTATACCAGCAAGTTATTTTGTGGAATGTCCCTCATTTGCGGTTCTGGCAGAAACACTACAGTGACCTGATGTTCTCCTCCAGAGGTACAAGATGTCCATTTGCCCCTTCTTGGCAATTCAGACTTTTCTCATGTGGCTTATTTAGGTGGTGTCTGCTAGATTTGTCTGCTACATCTTAACTTTTACCTTTGAAGCAGTAAAGTAATTTGGAGGGGATAAATTTTGTTTGATTTTGGTTTAGTTTTAAAACACTGTCTCATTGTATGGCAAAAGCTCGCAATCTTCCTGCCTCAGCCTCCCAAATGCTTTGATACAGGCTTCCTTGGCCACTGCATTAGACTTGGAGAATTTGAATCCCATTTTATTGTGTGGACGTTTTACATGAATCAATAATTCTTACCTAATCATTAGTTGTGTTTTGTCATCCCTCTGCCTGTAACAGGCATTGTCACCTTCAATGTTGCCATTTTCAATCTCTTGTCATGCACAACAGATAACTACAGCATAAATGAGCATTTTGTTGTTGTTGTTGTTGTTGCCTGTGTGTCTGTGCTAGCTCAGGTGGGTGGAACACTGAGTTGAAGGATGGCTGGGAGGAAGTGACTGGCTTTTATTCCTTAGACCCCTGAAACCTGCCAATGTATCTCTACCTGCATTGTACCATGCACCATTATATCTCCACACTGGTCTTCTGGCTCTCAGTTTATAAGTGTTTCACAGGCTGTGTCAGAGACTGGGGCACTCTGCTTATTTTAGCCCTCAGTCTCTTACCTGGTCAAATCCTCTTTCCTTGCTCTTTACACTTGAGATAAAATTTACACACACCCCCTTGATCGCCAAGGACTTCTTTCCCTCTACGGCCATTGTTCCCTGGTTCAGAGGTCTTAACACCTTCCATTCTGTCTCCCCCTGTCCATTTTCTACACACATTTGGCTTCTCCAGAGGCTTCCCTCTCTGCCCTCTAATCTGTATGACTTACTTTTTGAGTAATAAGTTACTGCCATTTTCTCCTGGTATCTGTCTCCTTACCATTGAGGGAGCTTTTACCCATTAGTTCCGCATGACACCGGGAAAAACTGGAGCTCAGGGTGACTACAGATTAACGTCTTTTAGGTTTTACAGAATGTTTTACACATTCCCCCATACTTCAAATACAGAGGTGGGGTCTCCTTCATCTTTGGTCTGATAGTTCCTCCTCTTAAGGCAATTGTCCCTATACTATTTATAGCTATGCTACCCCCAGACTTCTAAGCCACTGAGGACAGAGGAAGACTTTATCTGGCTCATCACTGCCTTTACTTCTGGCAAGGAGTAGGCCCTCCACAGACTGCTGGTGATAATGGTTCTATAGTAATGGTTCTATTTAAGAGGGTAGGTAATAAAGATATTACTGGAGGATGATGACGGAGATGTCTTGAAAGTCACTCATGTTGCTAAGAACAGTGAATCTAAAAATTCAAACCAGGCCCAGTAAGATGGTTTAGCAGCTGAAGGAAGGTGCTCTCCACCAAGCCTGATGATCTGAGTTTGATTCCTGTGACACACATGGTAGAAGGGGAGAATGAACTCTCAAAAGTTGTCCTCTGCCTGCTACACAAACAAAATAAATAGGTTTTTAAAAAGCACAAATAATTATTTTAACTTCCTCTAACTTTACTTGTGTGTGCAATAGATAAGACAGGGGAAAGTCTATCCATATTGATGGGCAATGAGAATTATTATTTGAACGTATGATAAGACACTGTAGATCAACACACATACAATAAAACTTCAGTGTTAGAACAAATGTCTTCCTGTAGAATAGACTTGCTGTGAGAAAGAGAAGAAGCAGAAAGGAATTGTGTTTATCAGATATCATCAAGCAATGATGATCAACAGTGCAAATGAAAACATGCTTCTTAAAGATGAAAAAATGTGATTGTTGGATGTAAAGCCCAGTGGAGCAAAAAGTACAGCAAAGTCATAATGATAAATTAAGCTCACAGAAAAAAGGATCAAGGGGTGGACATCATAAGAACAGAGAGAAGGCATGGCCATAGAGCTTAAGCCTTTACTCTATCAGAACTGAGGGGCATAGAACACCACAGACACAACAGTTGAAGTGTGTGCAATAATGAAATTTGTAAGACAGTTTCTGATAGTGTGAGATTACGGAACATCACATATATTTCTGCGATACTTGAAGTGCCCAGGGTACCTAAGAATTAATAAAATCAGTCAAAAACATTCTCCATCATAGAATTAAATATCTGAAAACAATAGAAAAAAAAATCTACAGATTTTGAGCAAAAGAAATGACTGCCCATTGAGAGGAAAGACAGTCTCAGATATCGAGTCTTTTATTTTCTGTTCTTCAACTACTTGTTGATGAGCTGCAGCATGGGATCAGAAGAAAGAACACAAGTATGAAATTGTGTTATAAAATAAGTATCAATAGTAAATCAATAAGCAAAACAATGAAGGGCAAAAATAATGCTGTTGTTTTCACTGGACAAATAATGTAAAAGAGAAAAAGAACTCATGCCTAGGGAAACATGATACCAATGGTAAAATAATCACATATGGAGTCCCAGATTATATCTTAAAGATGTGCTATGTAGAATAGGGTAAGGAAAGGAGCAAGAAGGAAAAGCATGCTGTGATTTGTAGGTATTCCTCAAGTTTCATGTGTTGGAATATGAATTAAGATGGGACCTGTGAAAGATGATGGGGTCATGATGGCTCTGGATCAATGAATTCATGGAACATATAGATGGAGTGGCTTTGGATTAAAATGTTTTCTAGACAGAGCTCCTATGTTTCCATTGTTGTGTTACAACACGGATAAAGCAGAGCAGATACTGGGACTCTGATGTGCAAGCTTCATTGTTAAGGTGACAAGATTCAGAATCACCATAGGGACATACCTCTGGATCTGTCAGTGACGATGTTTCCAGGAATATTTAAATGAAAAGGGAGGACTTACCTTAAATATGGTAACATTCAAAGGACTAGGGTTCTGGACTGAACTAACAGAGCAACGAAGGGTTGGGAGACTTTCAGTTTGTAAAAGGCTTGCCCTATACATGTAAAGACCTGATTTTTGATTCCCAACACCCACAGAAAAAAACTGATCATGCTTTCCATCCCAGCACTAAGGAGTCAGAGACAGTAAGTCCTTGGGGCTTGCTGGCCAGTCAGTCTGGCAGAATTGGTGAGTTCAGTCTCAAAAGGGCTAGAGATAAGACTCAGTGGTTAAAGAGTACTTAAAGGTCTTGCAAACAATATGGGTTCAACTCCCAGCACCTAAATGACAGCTAACAACTATCAGTAACTCCTGATCCAGGAGATCCAACACCCTCTATGGCCTTCATGGGCACCAGGCTTGTACATACAGATATACATGTGGACAAAACTCTCCTTGACATAAAATAAAAATAAATGTTTTTTACTTTTTTTATAATAAGGTAGAGCGCAATTGAGTAAGACACAATGTTGACTTCTTGGCCTCAACATACATGTGTATAAATAAATTGTGAACATGCAACTGTGTGTGTGTGTGTGTGTTTGCAAACAGATATGAGAGTTTTGGTGGTAGTAGGGAAAACAGCAGCATTGTGCCATTACTTCTTTGCCAGGAAGCATTGTACCCTAAAGCTGTGAGCCAAAATCTTCTTTCCTTAAGTTGCCCTTGTCAAGTATTAGTCGTAGCAATGGGAAAAGTAGCCTATACAGGCATCATACTCTCAGACTGTTCAGCCTTCAGATTGATGAGCTGAACACATGCCTGTGCTTTATATATTACTCACTGGGTGCTATTCAGTTATAACAATATAAAATGGAATGCTAATGTGTTAAAAGTTTGAACTCCACAGGGTGATATCAAAGATAACATTTCATTCATGATGCTGATGAAGGAAATGAACAATTTTTCAAAAATTTAATTATTAGCAGAGTAAAATGGCAACTTAAACCTGTAATTATTTGAGAGAGAAGCAATTATATTTTGTATTATAAGAGATCAGAATGCAACAATCAAACAGCAAGAACATAAAATGACCAATAGCCAATAGGTGGTGGTACCCACCTTTACTTCCAGCACTCAGGAGGCAGAGGCAGGCAGATCTTAGTTTGAGGCCAACCTGGTCTATAGAGTGAGTTTTAGGACAGCCAAGGCTACACAGAGAAACCCTGCCTCAATAATAATAATAATAATGATAATAATAATAATAATAAATCAGCAAACATAGTGTGATAATGATTATAAATGGATCCAACTCTTCCACTAGAAGTTTATAATAATTTAATAATAAAGTGTCAAACTTTAAAGTAATTAGGTTCCACAACTGGAAAATGCTTAAATGTGTTGTTACCTCTATAAATGGAATGCTATTGAACCTTTAAGTTTATATTTTTAAATAATAGGATATGACTTTGAAAATTATTACAAAAGTTTTCCCCCCACTCTATTGTCTCTTCCTTTCTTTCCTCCTTCATTTCTTTTACTCTCTCTCTCTTTCTCATTTTATCTTATTTTTTTGAGACAGGATCTCAGTCTGTACCATAGACTGGTCTTGAAATTAAAATCTCTTTGCCTCAGCTAAGTGAGTGCTATTACTCATCATGCCTGACCAGGTGTTTTCTCACGTATCCCAAGTCATATGTACAGAGTCAAATATCAGAGGACAGTGCTCAGGAGTTGGTTCTCTCTTTCTATCATGTGGTTCTGGGAACTGAACTCGTTATTAGGTTTAGCAGCAAGAGCCTTTACTCACTGAGCCATTTTGCTGGCCAAACTAGGCTAGGTTAATTTTAAGAGCAAAGCATCAAATGAAATGTAAAATGTAGCTCTCACTTTTAAAATAAAAAAAAATAGGAGCTATTATTACCACTGGGTAGCAGAATTTCAGGGTTTTTTGTTGTTGACTTTTGTGTGTGTGTGTGTGTGTGTGTGTGTGTGCAGGATTCAACCTAGGGCCTCATTCATGCTAAGTCAATGTCTTACTACTAAACCTCACCATTAGACCCTGAGTTTGTATTTTATTCTTCATGAATTTCTCTATTTTCCAGAATTCCTACTCATAAAATAGGATATTTGGAGCGTTGCAATGACTTATCTTTATAACCGCCACAGCAGTACCCTCTTTGCAGAACCCAAGGGGCTCACTGGAAGATAGACTCATTTCTGTGTGACATTTATCACTATGGCCAAGGCCTTGCACTGAGTTCTATCCCTTTGGGAATAGAGAGAGAGAGAGAGAGAGAGAGAGAGAGAGAGAGAGAGAGAGAGGGAACCCAATTTTAGTGGCTTACAGGAAGTCGACTCATGGTTTCTGACTATTGGACTCCCCTCCACTTACATACCTTAGTTGTCTACAAAACCCACAGCAGGTGTCCATTAGCCTGATTTCCTTCTTGAGGCCTACACTTTCTTGATTTAAGACACACATCCTGGGTTACCCTGCCGCTTGCTGTGATGGGGACCACTTGAAGAGCCACTAGCAAGTAAACGCTGGATGCAGGGCTCCATCCATCCTACTCCTTAGTTCTATTCACTTACCTCCTCCCACTTCAATTTACTCTACAGGTTCCCTTTGGGGTTGGCTCAGATTCATGATTTAGCAACAGAGCAAAAGCACAGGCGAGGAAAATTGAAGCCTTTCTTACTGTCCCAGGTCACCTGGATCTAAAGCTTCAAGACTTTCTCTTCTAGCCCTTTCTCTATCCCCGCCATCACCCACTATCCCCTTACTCTCTGGCCACCATCCTCCTGTGTGCCTCAGTGATGACAATACCACTCTCATGGGTAACCCTGGCCTTGCCCTCAAGACTAAAAAGCAAAGCACTTCTTCTTCTCCTCCTCCTCTTCTTTTTCTCCCTATTCTCCTCCTCCTCTTCCTCCTCTTCTTCTTAGTCTGCCTGTGAATAAGGAACCCTTAAGGACCTACTTCTCTCACCACTCCTACCACTACCTTGGTCTCTGCTTCATGTATGCATGCTCTCTATGCTTTTTCCACAGTTCCCTCTGCTTGGAGTATTCTGCCCTTAGCTCTATCTGATGTGCTCATTTAAATGATGCCATTGCCACAGGCTTTCTGGGCTCCTTCATACACATGTCCTTCTTCAATCATTTCAGTAAACAGCCTTCTGTGAAACCTCCATCTGCATAGGATGTTTATACATTTGCTCCTTCTTGCCCCAATATAGTCTCCATCTCTGCTAGCTCACCCATAATATAGTCTTGCCTTGTGACTGATTTTTGTTTTATGCCCCTTCTTCTAAGAACAAAATATAAGACAGTGATTACTGACTGTGAACAAACCTATAGGGAAGTTTTAAAACTCTCTAGGTTTAGGACTTCTGGGGGGTGGGACATGGGGAATGCTCACACACCCACACCCACACACCCCACCCCCACATACACTTACAGCTACTGATAATTCTATCATGTATGAGAATGGAGGCTTCGCTACCAACCCTTGGACACTGAGTCTTGTCACTTATCCTTTCTACCACACACATTACCACACCCATCACCACAGAGGAGAGATGGCTTAGCCTATGTACCTAGAAAGGCTACATGTGATACTTCTGATTTGGGGAGAATGAGGTTTCCAGGAGATTGTGAGGGGACCAAGTCCGTAGATAGAGGGAGGACATCAGATATTCCGATGTGCACTCAGAGAAGGACAGAACTAGAGAAGAGTTAGAAACAAAAGGTACATGGGACCTTTAAAAGAGAGCACAGAGGACACATAAGCTCTTGGCCAGGCCCGCTCCAATATTCACCCAATGCCCTGACTGAGAGAGCCTCAAGAGTAGCTCCAACCTTTATCATGTTAAATACAGAAGCAGAGTTTCACAGAGTCCCAATTTGGAGACAGGGATGGTTTAAACCTCCTTACTCCTCCTGAAGTCACTTTTGGTTCCTGGGCATGTTTTTCCTCTGTAACAGACAAGGTCAATCCTGGGAGTGCTTAAAGACTCCTTTGAACATCTGTAGAACATATTCTACAGCATGAAGCCCAGTGGAGTAGATTGTTACCAGGACTGATGCTGAAAATGCCAGGGGAAGAGCAGCAGAGGGGACTTCTATGGCCTAGACCACAACTTTATGGCCTCGTAACTGGAAGCTCAATTTGGGAATTATACATGCTAGCTAGAGGCTTAATGCCTGCTCACAAATGCTCGGGTTTTGTTCTACCCAGAACTGCAGAAACAGGATAAGACACAGCCTGAATGTGTGTGCACACACTCTTAAGTAAACACTGTAGGGTGAGTCCCCATCCATTCCTGGACATTTTGGTGTGTGCCACGCCCAGGCTGAATGTTCATTTGAGCCATGGTCACCATAGAGCTTCACTCCAGTGGTGTATACAAGCCTTTCTGGTGCAGCTCACACACCTAGCCATCCTCACCTCTTTCTAGGCTTTCACTCTGCAATTGTGTGGTATTCTGGAGCCAGCCGCAGTGGGACTGTTTATACTAGGATGGAAAGCTAATGCTATGATTTAGGACCCAGGGTGGCAGACTAAGCCCCCAGAATCTGACAGAATGGGGACATTTGAATAACCCTGAATCTTCTTCCAAGGTATGGTCTGTGAACTGGAAGTATCAGTCTTAACAGGCCCCGTTTAAAAAGTCAGATCCTGGTTGGGTGGTGGTAGCTCATGCCTTTACTCCCAGCCCTTGCTGAGTTTGATGGCAGCCTGATCTACAGAGTCAGTTCCAGGACAGCCAGAACTATTACACAGAGAAACCCTGTCTCAAAAAAAAAAAAAAAAAGTAACATTTTGAGAATTGGCAGAATTAAAGGGACTAAAAGCACAGGAAAGCAAAGGGAATGGAATGAAAGGGAAGGAATGGAAAAGGAAGGAAAAGAAAGGAAATGAATTAAAGGGGAGGGGAAGGAATGGGAGGGGAAGGAAGGGAAGCATTAAAGAGAAATGGAACATTAACTCTGAGAATGATGACACTCTATAGAGTCAAATGCCCTCTAATTTTCCCCTTGTTCAAATATCATCTAGGGAATAATTAAGAGGGGGAATGCATAATCTATAATCTTTCTTCAGTCACATGACTGCTGCCTTTCTCCCACACATTTTACATGCATTTAAGCCTCACTGTTCGTGCATGTGCATGTATGTTTTCACACATTGGTATTCAGCACATTTGCAGCCGGAAGTAATTAAGACCATGGACTTTGGTCTGCTGACTTTTTTGAAAGTGGGATTTGGTAAAATTCCTTCAGCTTCCTTGTTGGTTTTGTTTTTCATCTTTGTTGTAGGGGTTGGAGCAACAGAGTCGTGAAGAGAGGAGGGACACCTGGAACATAACCCTTAGAATTAACATTCTTTGTTCAGGACTGGCTGAAGGGAGCCGTTACAGTCTGCTGGATTCCAGGTTTTTGGCGGTTTATAAACAAACTCCTTGTTAACTGGCATGATTGCATCTGTGTCCGGAGACATCTTACATCCTTCCTTTATACTCAAGAACATTGGTTCTCAAACTTCTTACAATGCTATAGTAACCCCCAACCATAAAATTATTTTCATTGCTACCTAACTGTAATTTTGATATTGGAGACAGACGTTTGACAAAGGAGTTGTGACCTAGAGGCTGAGAATCACTGCTCTAGCGTCGACAGTTTTGCTTTTGTAGCTGGTCCATCCTTACCATGGGTTTGGGTGATACTAATAACTTGCTGGAAGTTGACTACTATGGATCCAGAGTGGTGTGGGTGTGCCTCCAGCATCTCCCATTATTGACTTTAGGTGTGTGTGTGTATGTGTGTGTGTGTGTGTATGCACGTGTACACGTTTAATAAGTCTGAAGTTGATGGTGGGTGTCTTCCTTCATCAGTCTCCACTTTGTTTACTGAGCTAAGGTCTCTTATTTGAGCTCAGAGTTCTCTGATGGGCTGGTGAAGCCACACAGCTTGCTGTAAAGATCTTGTCTCTGCTTCCTGAGTGCAGACTCTTACAACTGCCAGATGTTTGCCTGGGTTCTTGGTATCCAAACTTTCCCTCACCATTGCACTGCAAGTGCTTTAATCCACTTTAATCCACTACCTTCTTAGTCCAAATGTATGGCTTTCATTGCAGCTCTGGCTGCATTCATTTAGTAAGTTTTTAATGGGATTCTTCCTCTGGCTTCCCTGCACTGGAGGACTGGATGAGCAGAGTGAGAGAGAAACTCTAAAGCTCCCAGTGTCCATGACCAAGTGCTCATCTGATTTTACAGGTAAGGAGAGTCAGAAAGACAAACACAAGATGGAAATAAGAAAGTTCCCCATGTAAACTGACAGACAAAAAGTAAAGTTAAAGAAACCCCTCACTTGAAATGAAGGATTAACCTGTAAACCAATATCTGTTCCTTGGAATTTGCTAACTTCCCCTCACAATGGAGATAACAAGATTCCAAGAATTCACACTGCCCCTCCTTTCTTGTGAGTCAGCAGGTGGTGAGTAGGGTCCTTAGGAAACAAAGAGATAGCTGCAACTGCAGTTTGCCCAGACAAAATTAATTAGCTCATCCTGAGGCCCTAAGGTCTGTTGACCCTAATAGGGAGACCATCTGGCCTGAAAGAGTCACATACTCAATAGACAGAGGGCCCCACCCCCATCCTAAGCTTGTGGGTTTGCCTATAAAAACACCTGTGGGGGGGAGAGGGAGGGGTAGGCGGCTTATCTCTAGCTTGCCTGCTGGAGGAGCCCATTTGCTCAAATGTTTCCTGTTCATTAAAGCCTCTTGCGTGTTGCAGCAGATGTACTAGACATTGAGTTCTTGGGGGGTACCGACCGAAATTAGGAGACTACTCATCCTGAGGGTCTTACAAACAAAACAAAACAAAACAAAACACAGCCAAGGTAGGGAGAAGAAGCTACCTAATGGGTAGTTGGATTCCTAACTCGCGGGTAGTTGGGGAAGGGAGGAGCTTAGTGACTGGAATGAACATGAATTGCATAGGATAGTGAAAGGCCCCCACTATGCTTATTGCGTCTTAAAATTACTCGTACTAATTTGCCAATGTCAAGTTATGAGAAAAGTACTGGAGGGAACCAGGTGCTGCTCTCATCCAACACCAACCAGATATCTGTGGTCTGAAGCTTGGACCAAAGCAAGGTCAGCAGGACAGTATCCAGGATGCTGAGATAGTCATAACTGAATTCTTTGTATTCTTTGTGCCCAACCCGAATAACCAACTGTCCTTGGTTAACTACAACTGCTACATTTAGATGAAACAATGAAATCCCTGTAACCATGCTTCTGCTTCTGTAAGCCTGCTTCTTGCCATACCAACCTTATATAAACTGCATATGCTTTAACTAGGCTCGCTCTCTCAGTCTCACGAATGACTGAAGCATCCATAGGTACCTGTGTGTAAACAATAAATAACCTCTTGCACTTGCATCCAGTGGTATGCAAGTCTTGTCTCTTGGGGGCAAGGGCCTTCCCCACTGACAGGCTCAAAACTCTTGGGGCCTCCTGGAGTCTTTCATTGGAGTTTCCACCGAGATTGGAGACCCTTCCCCCTAGAGACTGACACTGACACCCATCGGGAGGTAAGCTGGCTAGTGCTTAATTTCTGTTCTTTGTTGTCTGGTTCATACTTGTTGCTTGTTGTGCAGCGATCGGTTAACGACTAGTCGTGTCTGCAGGTGGCTTGAGAAGGAGCTGACAGGCTTGGACTTCTACCTGCCACCCTGGGAGACATTCCAGGGATCTGGGGCCCCCGATGTTTCGGGGCCCACAACAAGTCCCAGGGATTCGTGGTTTTGGAGGGGCCTGGGGGTTTAAGACCCTCTGTGCCTCCAACTCAGTATCTGGTTTCGGTTTTACGCTGAAAACGCACAGTGTGTCTTTCTGCCGGCTGTCTATGTGTTTTGTCTGTTCTGTTTATCTGTCTGATTCTTTATTTTGAAGAAAATATGGAACAATCTTTAACCACCCCCTTAAGTTTACTTTAGATCATTGATGAGTTACAGAGCCGCGCTCACAATCAGTTAGTTAATATGGAAAAAAAAAAAGAAAGAAAAAAAGAAAACGCATCTATCTGGAAGCCCGGAAAACGTCTTAGAGGATGATGAAAAGCCCACTCTGTTGCCAAATAAAATTGAGGAAATTTTTCCTCTAAATCGTCCCTACTGGGACTTTAACACCTACTTCTTTATCATCAGTTACTCACAGCGGGTCTCTGTGGCCTGGGGCGTCGTCCTATGAATTTGGCTGAGGTAGGACAGATAACCCAGGGACTGGAGGAAACTCACACTGCATTTTTGGAGAGGCTAAAGGAAGCCTACCTTATGTATACACCCTTTGCTCCTGATAGTAACAATCAAATGGGCAATGTTTCTACGGCTTTCATTTGTCATTTGGCTCCAGATATTAGGACTAAGTTGCAGAGACTAGATAATTTACAAGATTATAGCCTGCAGGATCTTGTAAAGGAAGGAGAAAAGATCTTTAATAATAGAGAAACACCTGACAAAAAGAAGAAAGACTTAGAAAGTTGCAGGAGGAAAGAGAGGACAAGTTAAAAAAAAAAAAAAAAAAAAAAAACAAAAAGGAACTAGAGGAGAGAGAGAAAGAGAAGGACCATAGGAACCGGAGAGAATTAAGACAAATCCTGGTCACTTGTAGCTCAGAATAATCATAGTGCAGAAAGTCAGGAAAGGAAGGGAAAAAAGAAACGAGGCCCAGGGTAGATGGAGACCAATGTGCCTACTGCAAAGAAAAAGGCCATTGAGTCAAAGATTGCCATAAGAGATCTAAAAATCAGTGGCATGGGGAAGGACCCCAAAGACCAACTCAGCTTCTAGCCCTAGATGAAGATTAGGGCGGTTGGGACCAGGAGCCCCCTCCTCCAGCCCAGGCTAACCTTAAAAGTCCGGGGGGGCAGCCA
The DNA here is from genome assembly GCF_943737965.1 of Phodopus roborovskii. Lineage (NCBI taxonomy): Eukaryota > Metazoa > Chordata > Mammalia > Rodentia > Cricetidae > Phodopus > Phodopus roborovskii. The sequence goes on from NW_026125745.1 coordinate 91,937, forward strand.
GTCACCTTCCTGGTGGACACTGGAGCCCAACATTCAGTTCTCACCGAAAAGAACGGGCCATTGAATACCAAAACAGCTTATGTACAAGGAGCCACCAGAGAAAAACAATACCGATGGACCATGGAGAGAAAAGTTCATCTCGCATCAGGTAAAGTCTCACATTCCTTTTTGCATGTACTGGACTGTCCATATCCATAACTGGGTCGAGACCTACTGACTTAATTAAAAGCCCAGATCCATTTTGAAGGATCAGGAGCTAAAGTCTCTGGCCCACAAGGGGCTCCACTTCAAATATTGACTTTACAATTGGAAAATAAATATAGACATTTAAAAAAAAGCCTCCTGAACAGCAGGAAGGAATGGACTAATGGATAAAACAACACCCCCTGGCCTGGGCAGAAACAGGGGGCATGGGGCTGGCCATACAACAGCCACCCCTAATAATAACCCTGAAACCAGCCACCTTGTTAAAGCTGCCGAATGTCAAGAGATCCTTACAGAGATGCATGGAATGTGGCCTGATCTGACTGATCAGCCCTTGAAAGATGCAGACTACTCCTGGTTCACGGATGGCAGCAGCTACTTGCTAAATGGTGAGAGACGGGTAGGGGCTGCAGTGATGAATGCCACAGAGGTCATATGGGCCACTGCACTCCCTGGAGGCACCTCTGCTCAGGGAGCTGAACTCATTGCTCTGACTCAGGCTCTCCAAAAGAAGCTTAACCTATACACTGATAGCCAGTATGCCTCTGCCACTGCCCATGACCATGGAGAAATTTATCGGACAAGGGGCCTTTTAACATCAGAAGGCAAAAAAATTAAAAATAAAAGTGTAATCTTGACATTATTAAAGGCCCTGTTCCTTCCTAAGAAATTGAGCATAATGCATTGCCCTGGACATCAAAAGGGGGAAAGCCTGGAGGCAAAGGGAAATTGCCTGGCTGATGAAGCAGCCTAATAAGCAACCTTAGGCCCCCAACTATTGACTATAAGCATATTGACTGAAAAGGAGACAAATAAGACTCCAGATTGGGAATATGATATAACGGATTTGGACATTGTTCAGAACTGGGTGCAGATTATGACCCCAATTGACAGTGCTGGGTCTACCAAGAAAAGACTATGTTGCCTACCAAAATGGCAAGAATATTAATAGACCACCTCCATAAACTGACTCATCCAAGCGCCAAAAAAGATGAAAACTTTGCTAGATTGGCAAGAAATTGAAACTTACCTTCACCATCAGAATTTATTACTGCAACAAGTAACTGCCATCTGTCTGGCCTGTGCCCAGATCAAGCAAGAAAAAAAAAAAAAAAAAACTGAATTCTGGGACCCGGCTTTGTGTCCATAGGCCTGATTGTCCATTGAAAAATAGACTTTACTGAAGTCAAACCTGGAATGTATGGATATAAATATTTACTAGTTTTCACAGATACCTTTTCAGAAGGGATGCAAACTTTCCCTACCAAACATGAGACTGCAAATTACCAAGAAACTCTTGGAAGAAATCTTTCCAAGATATGACATGTCACAGGTAATAGGATCAGACAATGGGCCTGCCTTCGTCTCCCAGGTAAGTCAGTTGGAGGCCAGGTTACTGGGGATAAATTGGATACTGCATTGTGCCTACAGACCCCAGAGTTAAGGACAGGTTAAAAAAAATAAATAAAACCATTAAGGAGGCTTTATCCTAATTATGCTTGAAACTGGCTCTAAGGACTCTGTACAACTCCTACCTCTGGCCTTCTACTGGGCCAGAAACACTCCAGGCCCTCATGGCCTAACTCCCTTTAAAATCCTATATGGCAGTCCACCGCCAACTGTATCATTCTTTGATGTTGACATTTCTGATTTTGCAAACACCCCTTCCATGCAGGTGCATCTATGCGCCTTACAGATAGTCCAAGAAGAGGTCTGAAAATCTCTGGCGGCCACATATCGGGAGGAACAAAGAACCATTTGTCAGCCCCACTCTTTCCAGATTGGCGATTCTGTCTGGGTTCAGAGACATCAGACTAAGATCTTAGAGCCCCACAGGAAGGGCTCCTACTCTGTGCTCCTCACAACTCCCACCGCCCTGACAGTAGACAGAATTGCTGCCTGGATGCATTTTAAATAGACTGGTACTGTTCATTAAAACAAACACAAAAAAACACACACACACACACACACACACACACCACACACTTGTCAGTTATTCAGGCCCTACTTTTGACCCAGCAGTAACAGCAATTAAAACAAATAAAAACTGAGAAACAATGAATAAAGTGTTTTATTCATTTTATAGAAAAAGGGGGAATGAAAGAACCTCACTATGCTTATTGCCTGTTTAAATTGCTCTTGCTAATTTGCCAATGTCAAGTTATGAGAAAAGTACAGGAGGGAACCAGGTGCTGCTCTCATCCAACACCAACCAGATATCTGTGGTCTGAAGCTTGGACCAAAGCAAGGTCAGCAGGACAGTATCCAGGATGCTGAGATAGTCATAACTGAATTCTTTGTATTCTTTGTGAGCAAAGAATCCCATGTGTGGGATTATTTGTTTTCCCCCACATTCTGTAATTCCAAACCCAAAATAAGTCCCCACATCCACAAACCAATCTTTTTCTTTATTAATAAAAAGTAAAGAAGCAACTCACAACCCTTTTGATTTGTGTTTCAACATGTGGTTGGGGACTTAAATTTCTGATCTGCAGGTTGCTCACTTTTACACCTCAGTAGAGGGTGAGGCGCCTGCCTGTCTTGACACAAGGGGACAGCAGGTTCCCTGTCACTGCCAGGTACCTGCTGGAGCTCCAGCTCAGGCTCCGGATAGCCTGTGCAAGCTACAGAGTCTCATTCCCTAGGCTAGGACCTAGGCTAGGCGGAAACCTAAGATTTTCATGCTTTTGCTGAACCTGACTCCACCAGTGACTTTGTGTCCATGTCTCCCCTCCACCACTGGTTAAGCTCTCTGACTTGGGGCAAATCATTTAATACCTCTGACAATTTCATCTGCAATAGAAAAGAAAAACAAATCCCTGCTACTCCACCCCCACCCCAACAAGCTTAAACTACCTATCCCAGAACTTTTCACCTTCAAACAGTAAAGAAAGCAGGCACAATACAGCAGAAGGCACTCAGGCTACTTAAGCTTCAGATTATGTTTCCCCACCCCCACCCCCACCCCAACCTCTGTCTGCTTCCCCCCATGCCTAGTTCCAATCTATCACTGATGGATATTTGTGTTGTTCCAGTTTGAGGTTACTATGAACAGAACTAGTGTGTACATTCCAGCATGTTTCTCTCTCTCTCTCTCTCTCTCTCTCTCTCTCTCTCTGTGTGTGTGTGTGTGTGTGTGTGTGTGTGTGTGTGTGTGTGTGTTTTAAACAAGCATTTATAGGGAGCAGGTGCCATAGCATGAGTTGAAGTCAGAGACAATTTGTGGGAGCCAGGCAAGTGACCTTACCATTTCACTGACCCTGCCGTTCCAGTTTTAAATTTTTGTGTAGACTTATGACTGTGCACTGATGTTTCCATTTGCCTGTTGATTTCCCTGACAAATGACAAGTTTGCAACCTTTCCACTTGCTCACTGGGCCATCAAAAGAGCCCGGGGGCGTTTCAGAAATGTCTGCCTAGCCCTTGATTGGTTTTTCCTGGCATGTCTTTTTCTACTGATTTGCATTTGTTTCCCTACTTTGGCTATGGGCCCTATGTCTGCTTTATATACCAACTGTTTCATTTCTTACTGTGTTGCCTTTCTGGCCCATTTTAAGTGTATTCTATTGGAGAGAATTCTTAACTTCAAGAAAGGTCAATTTGTGCTGGAGATGTATGTAGCTCAGTGTTCAGAGTGCTTGCCTAACATGCATGAGACCCTGGGCTCTATTCCTAGCTCTCCATAAACTGGGTATGTATGGTGGTGCATAGTTATAATCCCAGAACTTGGGAGGTAGAAGCAAGAAGATCCGAGGTTCAAAGTCATCCTCAGATACACAGCTACATAGCAGGTTAAAGGCTAGCCTGTTATTGGCAACCTTAACTCAAAAAGTAAACAAGTAAGCAGAAGGATTAGAGTTTAGTTTCCAGCATCCATATGGCAAGCTCACTACCAACTGTAACTCCAGGTGTAGTAGGGGATCTGATGGCTTTTTTTTTTATGGCACCTATATGCATGTGCTTGTATATACACACAGACATATACAAAAAAAAATAAAAATAAATATTAAAAACAAACAAATCTATCAATCGTTATAAAAAAAGTTGTCTTCATGACCATTTTTTCCCCTCATGTCTTACTTTACACAATCTTTTCCTACCAGGAGAGTAGTAGATGCCTTTAATTCTAGCACTTGGGAGACAGGAAAATCTGTGAGTTCAAGACCAGCCTGGTTTAACATAGTGATTACACAGAGATCCTGTCTCAAAAAACAAAAACAAAAAAGCAAACAAAAACAAAATAAAAGAAAAAAACCCAAACAACAACAAAAAGCAAAACTTCTTCCCTATCAAGTCCAAGGTCATGAATATATTCCTGAGGAGTCAACCCCTTAGCAAAACTAATCTCAGCAGTGAATGAGTTACTGCCTAGAAACTGCCCTTCACCAAACCTGGTTCTCAAGGATTCTGCTAGGCTGGCTGGTTAATGCACTGCAGGGATCCTCCTGTCTTCATATTTTCCCTCTCCTCAGTATTGGGAGAAATAGTCATGTGCCACTGTCCCTGACCTTTTACCCAACGAGCCATCTCCAGCACCAGCCGTCCTGGTAGAGGGTGTACCTAAATGGCATGATGGTGAATAGTTTGTATAAAAGAGCTGTTGCTGACTCTAGCTATATACTTATGTTTTGGGTATCACAAATCAGTTCTTCTATAGGGTTCTTAGCCACATAGTGACATTTAGGAACTGGACACCTCAGAAAGATACCCAGGACAGTTACCATGGGATTTGTTGGTACAATGGTGGCAGTGCCCTTCTTTTAGTCCTTACCCCAGGGACCAGGCCAGCATCTAGTCTTAGCTGCCTTGGGAAGCCATCCCAATATGTGAGGCCCAGTAAGTGAAAATCCTCTGCCTTTGTGTCTCTGTGGTATGTGTTTGTTTGTGTATCTGTGGTGTGTGTGTGTGTGTGTGTGTGTGTGTGTGTGTAATATAAAGAATCACCCAGTCCAAGTAAATGCAAATAAAGTAGTCACATCACCACATCACCCTAAACATGCACTTGGTAACTTTTATCTGAAATGATTCATCGAGTGATGGACTACTACAATTACAAAGAGTGTGGTCGTGGGGGACCTCTACTCGGATGCACAGTGATGCACTGTGTGAACATTAATGGTAGACTGACAGATGTATATTACCATTTTGCAGAAAAATCTCTCCAATGCTTGTAAATTTCTGTGCAAATACCTCAACTTTAGGCTATTTTGAGCTTCCAACATAGCGGGCGGCTTTGTGGAAAGGACATTTAGTGGCAAACCATCATGTTGAGTTCTCACCATGCAGGTACAGTGTCATGGGTGGCTACAAGAGCATAGCTTGTAAAGAGTAGCAAATAACTGGAAATGATTTTTAACTTTTACTTCTGCTTTAGATAATTTATACAACAACTTAGTCCTCAGCAACGACTGTATTTAGTAAAACAAATTCTGAAATCCTTCCACATGCCCTAAGTAGTTACTCAGAGCTCTGTAGAAGATTGGGCAGTAGAGAGAACTCAGCACTTTTAGGTGTTTGCTTCTCTTTTGGGTGCTTGGTGTCCCAGGAGCAGAGTTTTCAGACAAGCTTTAGTGCTCAGAGGAGCCTACTCTGGCTTGTGGGAGAACACTTTCTTCAGACTTTACTTTTATAGTATCTATGACAAAGGCAACACTGAAGTTCATGTTATGCACTTTCCTAAAAAGGAGAAGAAGGGGCCATGACTGCATGGGTGTGGGCCACTAAGTGCATCCCGGGATTCTATATTCTTTCCTTATTAATATGAAGGCCATGCAGCTTTCAATCATTTGCTCATCTTGGTGATTTCCATTGTTACCTAACTACCATCTCGAGCTTCCTGTTCCCCACAAGATAAAGTCCAAACTCACTCCTTAGCATTGTTTGGAAAGCTTTGAAATTTTTTTTTTAAATTGAGCCCTGAGGAATTTGATCCTTGCATACCTGGGTTCTAGAAAACAGAGTTTTAACTCTTAAGTCTAAAAATACACAGCATTTTGCTGCAGGTGAGAAACCTACCTCTAAGGATGAATAGGACATATCAGCCACAGTCTCGAAGAAACACATACAATTCACTTTTCAGAACAAATGCAGCTCTGCAGGGCTTGGGGCACTTAGATGACCCCAGGTTCAATTCCTAGCACGCACATGGTGGTTCACAACTATCTGTAATTCATTTAACAGGTAATCTGATACCCTCTTCTGGGTTCTGAAGGCTCCTGTCACTCAGGAACAATGCATGCACATTTAATAAATAAATAAACATTTTTGAAAATAAAACTGAAACTTTGATACTACTATGCATAAGAAGCTATTGTTTTTCTTATGTATTTTTAGATAGATATTAAGAATTTTAAAATGGCTCTTCTCCTGTATTTCCTGGGTCATATGTCTCACACTAGTTACTCTGATCTTTTCAGAAGCTGCCCACATTTTTTATAGTGTCCAGGATTTTGATATTACGTCCAGGGTAGCCTCACTACAGTAACTAGTGTACATCGCATTTTGATGTGGAATTTCAGTTGCCAAGTGTTCCTCAGCACCACAAACTTGCAGCTCAGCCTATTTTTTGTCAAGAAAGAGCCTGGGATTTACTGTTAATTATGACAATCATTTAGGCACTTGTAGCTGGTGGCTTCTGTGTGTGGACTGGAAAGACACAGAACATCATTGTACAATTTCCATTAGGCAGTCCTGGCCTGGAAGTTCAGTGATAACACCTGCCATGCAGCATTCCTCTCTATGCTTAGACTGCAGGCAGCTGTGTGGGATGGAGTCCTATGTTGCATGCTGCAGTGCTTCCTCAGAAAAGGATGTGACTTTCTCCTCCTCTCTGCTCCCTCTTTGGGTGCTGACCAAGGACATGCATGTCAGGGTTCTCCAGAGTTACAGCTCCTCGCCCTCTGCCAATAAGGTCACATGTATCAAAGGTGACTCCATCCCTTGAAGCAACAATCACCACAGGATGGGAAAGTCATGTGCCTTCATCAGACCTGGGCTCCTGTTTCACCTTTATTTATCATGAGCTCCATCCAGGTTCTGCTGTCTCACCAAACTCTGCTTCTGGCCCTCCCTGTTTTTCCAAAGTTTCCCACTCTATCTAGACCTCACAGTTTACATATCTTGCTCCTACCCACATTTCCCCCATTCCTTCTGCAGCACAAACCCCAAGAGCTCTGGATCCTTGGGCAAGCCCAGGTGCAAGATGTCAGCAGGGCCCTGCTCCTTTATTAATCATCTCTGATAGTTGACCTGTGGCTCTGTGTTATATTATCTCTGTGTGCCTCAAATGTTTCTTCCCACACCTCTTATCCCACTGCTTGATTAGCAAAGGTCCCAAATAATTACATAGATGGCTAAGGGGAAACTCTCTCCTATCTGCAGTTTACTTTACTTTCCTTTTATCTTCGGCATGGGCTCTCACTTTTCTCTTGAGCTTCAGGGACTCACCTTCCTCTTCATGGAATTACTTATAGATCTCCTTCTCCTCCATGTTCCCTCCCTTCCTCTGTTTACACATACCCTCAAGGTCTACTAACAACTTTTAAAACCTCTTAGGTCTACAGGCCACCAACTTTTTATATAAATTTGTAGCCTACATTTGTAGTAGCCTCTGTTCATCACTCCGTTTATGCCTTTATTTATTTTATGTTTTTTTTTTTTACAAAGGAATATGGTGGTAATGATATCTAGGTCAAAATTATAATGAATCTACTCTCAAATATACTCAGAAACAAAGTAAACCCTTCTTTTTTCCCTGTTCTGTGGGAAGGGTGGAGGAGTACCCTTCTTCCCGGCTAAGCTTCCTCTCATGCCAGGACCACAAGGTAATCTCAGCTTCTCTACACATACCTACACTGTTACCACTAGGTGTACAATAATTTCTAAATAAAGGCAAGATGACTTAACCTAAGGATAGTTTTATTTGTCTCGGAAGGGGCTACCAGCACCCCTTCCTGTCTTCTACTTTTCAATACCAGTCCTTTCCCTTTAGCGATATCTCTACAGATCCTTCCTTAATTTTCTGTAAATCCACTAAGCACAAACTCCTGAAAACGTCTTAATTTTTTCTACGTTCAAACTTCACATTATGGCAGTGTTTTTTTTTTTTTTTTTTTTTTTTTTTTTGTGGTAACTGACTTTGCCTCACATTGACATTGGTGTTAGAGCCATAGTTTTAGAGTTTTTCTTTCTTCCTTTCTTCCTTCCTTCCTTTCTTTCTTTCTTTCTTCCTTCCTTTCTTTCTTTCCTTCTTTATTTTTACCACTATTTATACAATTATAAATTACTTAAATGCTTTGCTATTGACATATACTTGGATTGCTTACAGTTTCATGCTATTATGAAAAATGTTGCTTTTTTTTTTTGTTTGTTTTGTCTTTCAAGACAAGGTTTCTCTGTGGCTTTGGAGCCTATCTTAGAAATAATTCTGTAGATCAGGCTGGCCTCAAACTCACAGAGATCTGCCTGCCTCTGCCTCCCGAGTTCTGGGATTTAAGGCATGAGCCACAGATGCCTGGCAAGTTGCTCATATTCTTACATAGTCTGGTGAAGGAAACATTGTTAAAAATTCATCACCAATACAAAGAATAAAAGAAAGGTTGAGTGTGATGGAATGCCTATAATCCCAGCACTCAGCAAGCAAAGGAACAAGGATCATTCCAAATTTGAGGTGAGTGTAGGGTGTAATTGTTTCATTTTGAGATAATATTCTTAATTTAATCTTCATATGACATATGTATATGCACACAGTGACAGGATGGAATTCACTTATATAATAGTTGTATTTGTTATTGACAGAATTTAGGGGAAAATGCATACTTTTTGAAAAGTATATAACCTTTATCAGTCTACATTTTGCATTTTAAAAACTGGGGGCAGTCAGTCCTGACTCTTCTCTGAACACTTCCAAGAAATTTAGATTATGTAAAAAAATTAATAAGAGGCAGACAGTTCCCCAGGGCAGCAAGAAATTGTTAGCCAGAACTGAAGGCAAGGTGGAAACCACAGAGCTGGGTCTGGGGTGACAGCTACAGGCTCTGGCTGTTTCCTGCTGTTTCTGCTGTGAGACTGACAAAGTTGAGGAAAGAAAAATCAAACAAGTATAAAGTTTGAAAGCAAAGAGGTCTTAATCTAAAAACAATGTGGGGGGAAATGCTACAATAAATATCTATTTCTTTAACATACAGAGATAAAAATGCATGGCTCCCTAAGACTTCAACTAAGATAACATCAGTATAGTTTGTTCCTTTATGTGTATACTCACCTCCAAAGGACAAATGGGAAAAGAGTATAAGTAGCCTGGATCATTTTCTGTGAATTGACGCTGTGTAATCTGAAATAATTAGGTGGTATACACAACACAAAGTGGACATTGTTTGCTCAGAAAGGCCCAAATGGAACAAATATATTTTCTAGGTCAGTTCAAGCAGAAGAAGGAGTAAGCTTATTTAGAAAACACTCTGGCTTGTCACCATGACCACTAAGCTGATCGAGATGGGTTTGGCAAGACCCAGCCACGTGTTATGGAAACAGGGGCCTGAGAGAACTGTGGTGAGGACTTCAGAGATTTTGTTGGTCTTGGCTAAATTTACTCCTTCACCTCAACTATTTTTGATGGGAACAAGAATCAAGACTAACTTGAAGGCATGGTCTGCTGGGGAAAACAGTTGGAACACTGTGGAAATATTTTCCAGGGTCAAAATGTGGTTGGGGCCATGCTGGCTCAACTAGTGAGCCACAAGGAGTCTCACTGAGTCCTGCTGGGCTGGTGTGTTTGCTCTTTCATCTCACAACAGCAGAAGCTATGAGTCCCACATTGCCAGGAAACACATATGCTTTGTATCACATGCTCAGGGTTCAAAGTATATTGGATCCCTTTCACCTCTGAATCCTCAAAATGTGGTCTGTCATAAAATGTGGGCATCATGGTGTGTGTGTGTGTGTGTGTGTGTGTGTGTGTGTGTGTGTGTGTGTGTAGGGGGGAGGTTTGTACAGACTCTCAGGTTCACTTTAAAGAATACCAGGAGTTTTACATCCATGTTGAGATCTTAATAACATACTGGCCTAAAAAAATCTTTTAGTTTTTGAAATTACAATATATTTAAAACATTTTCTCCTTCCCTTCCCTCCCTCCCAAGCCCTCCCATATACCCCCTCCTCTAGCTTTAGAATTCATGGCCTTTTATTTTGTATCAATGTTTGCTACATGCACACACATACACACAAGTAAATATGCACACACATATGCATTCTTAAATACAGCATGCTTAGTTTGTATAGTATTACATTTATTATGTTTTCAGTGTTGACCACTAAGTATTGGAAAACCGATTGCCCTTCACTGGAGAAGACTATTTCTCAGTATTCCTTGGTTGTCTGGAGTTGTACAGAGTTGAACCCTTGCGAGCTACCTCCAGTCCACTGTAGCAGCATGCTTAGGCAATCATGTTGGAGAGAATTTATAGGTGTAGCTTCTGACATTACTAGGAGGCACATTCTCACAGCATACTCTCAACACCTGACTCTTAACAATCTCTCCACCCCTCCTTCTACAAAGTCCCCCAAAGCCTTACTTTCAGGAATTGTTTTGTACATGTACTCCTTGGATTGTTTTCCCACAATTCGGCATTTTACTTAGCTGTGGTTTTTCTGTATTGGTTTCTCTTCACTGCAAAAAAGAAGTTCCTTGGATGAGGGTGAGGACTACACTTATATATGTGAGTATATGAACAAATATTTATAATGTAGTTAGGAATTATGTTGTTTTAATACAGTGGTGGTTGTAATTTATCTTCTAAGACCCACAACTGAACTAACCTTGGGTAGTTGGCTAGGTTTCTAGTACCAGGCATGCTTTCTATATTGTTGAGCAGGTAAGTTCAATTAGAGAGCTTTTGGTTACTATCAAGGTACGTGTGCTACTTTTGTACTCTTAGTGATTATAGGCTGGCCTTCTCTCTCTCTCAGTTCATAGGCATCCCAACTGGGCATATTAGATTTTATACTTGACTGCACATCAGAATCATTTGTGAGACTTTGAAACAAATAAGAGCAAGCTGGGAGAGATGGCGCATACCTGCTATTCCAGCACTCACTCCAGAAGTCAAACTAGGAGGATCAAGAGATCACATACTTGTAAATGGAGCTCTTAATTGTTCTAAGTAATAAAAACCAGGAGTCAGATACAGAGGAAAATGTTGAGCAATCAGAGAGAAGGAGCAAGCCGCCGCCACACCTTATCTCCTTAGTGCCTCAGCAGACAAGAGAGCAATTTCAGTTTTTCCCAGCTTATGTCCTGTTGCTGCCCAGCTACTTTACTTCCTGTCTGTCTGTACAGACCTCCAGATCTCTATGGTTAGCTAGTGGCAAACTCCATTCTCTGACCTTCAGGCAACCCTTATTTGTACAAGCAAGATACCATCACAATCACATCTAAAGGGGATTAACAGCAGTCTTGTCTAAAAAAATAAAACAATAACCTCAACATCCCAAATCTACAGATGCTTGTCTCAAGGGGGGGGAAAATGAGGTTGATAGGTTGTCCCTAAGTATCTGGCATCTTAAGGGTGTCATGGCAACTGGAATATACTGCCCTTTTCAGGGAGCAAGAGTCCTACCAGTACTTCCCTATCACACATCTTATTTTAATTATTTTTGTTTTTTAGAGACAGGGTTTCTCTGTATAAGCCTTTGCTGTCCTGGAACTCACTCTGTAGACCAGGCTGGCCTCTACACGAGAGATCTGCCTGCCTCCCTGTGCTGGGATTAAAGGTGTACACCACCACCTGCATCAATCATTTTATTAACCTTTATGTATATCATTGAACTTTTCCCTTCTGAAGCCCTCCTCCATTTTCCAATCTCCCAATACCATCACTGCCACCATTCTGATTTTTCTAATTTTAAAATTTCCTCTGCAAAATAAATTCAGATCAAGTAAGTGGGGATGGAGGGGAAGGGAAGGAGGGAGAGAGAGAGATAAAGAGAGAGGGACAGCGAGGAGAGAGAGAGAGAGAGAGAGAGAGAGAGATATTTCATATCCTGCCTCTCCTGGGTGTGCTAGGATTATAAGTGTTCACCATCACTCTGAATTATATTGAATATAGTTTTGTTATACATGCCACACAGATTTCTTCTCATGAATTCATGGAGCCCAAAACTTTCCCCTGCTTGCTGAGATACCACATTGCCTGGAAATAGCTCAAGAACTACCTAGGAGCAGTTTTGTTATACCTATTTCCTGCAGTATTACAAGGAACGATACTCTTCCACAGTTTCTCTTCTGATTTTTGTTTCCATTTCTTAATATATAACATACACAGTTTCTTAGTTTTTATTGGTGTCTATTGTTTGTTTTCATTTATGTAGTACTTTTCCTTGTGGCATGTCACAACCTCTGAATAGTCATATTAAGTTGAATGACTTAACAAAGCAAGTGTTTACATAATTACTACACAGGCAACAAAATTCAAAGTTTTCAGAGTTCAAAGATACACCCTATCCACTTCAACTTTACACAGTGCCCCCTCCCCAGAGATTATATAATCTAACTGTTTAAAACACAGATTTTACAATTTTATTACCTTTTTTTCAGGATTTTTATTCTGCTGTGGTTTGAATGTAAACTGCCACCATAGACTTGTGTGATGGGCAGGTTGCTCCTCAGTAGTCTGTTCTGGAACATTGTTGAACCCCTAGGAGGTGGAGTCTTGCTGGAGGAAGAGGACCACTAGGGTCAGGCTTTGAAGTTTTATGCTCTGGCCTCACTTGCTTCCTGACTACAGAGGCAATGGAAAGGATTCACACTCCTGCTACCAGGCCTTTTTGCCAAGACATACTATATATCCAAAATAAGCCCTCTTTCCCTTAAGTGTTTTTCTGTTGTTGCTTTCATTTTCCTCTGTCAGGTATTTGGTCACAGGAACAAGGCAAGACACTACTATACCTTCCCACATACCATTGATTTATGTAGATCTGAATTTTATAACATCTTTTTCATGTTTTACTTTCTCTACTAGTCAGACATGCTGTATGTAGCTATAACCTGTACATTTTCACTACTCTGGACATAGCATTTGGGGATTTTATAAAACTAGACTGTTTTAGAACCAGCCATTAGGCTTTGATTTCCATGATAGCACACCAATGCTGTGCTTTAGAAGGTGGGATACCGAGCAAAGAGGGTGTGCATGCTACATTTACTGGGTCCAATGTGTTGCTCCACTCACTGAATCTTTTGTGAGTTTGATCTATCAGTCACAGAGAAAACTTACATCCTCTGTGATGATTGTGGGCTTCCGTCAGTGTGTCAACTTTTGCTGTAAAGGCCACTCAAATCAAAGTGTAGTTTTCCTACAGATGGAAACTTCCCACCAAGTGGTATGGTAGGCTCTAGCAGTGCCAGGCTCTCCTTTTATAAACCTGCAGTGCTGTCTTGAACATGCACAATCCTGTCATCTCCAAGCCATACCATCCATGAACGCTGGCTGGCCATTTTGTTTTCTAGCCTTGTGTTCTGGTTTAGACCTCCAGCACAATGCTGATATGACTTAGGGGCAACAGGAGAACTCACTGTGCTCTGGAGATTAAAATAGAAGCATGTGACATATCACTACTAATCATGATGTTGAAGCTTATCGAATTAAGACAAAATATGTCACCCTTTGGCCCTAAACTTCTGAGTAGCTTCCCCGTTTCGGCACAATGGACAAAAGCACTTGCAGTGACCTCTGAGAGGCTATGTGACCTGGCCCTTCGTTGCTTCCCTGGCCAATTTTCCCACTATTTTCCCTGCTCACAGTTCTAGGCACAGCATGCTACCTGTTGTTCCATCGATACTTCATGTCTACACTGCTGTGACCTCTTCTGCAGACATCCCATGGTGAGCTCCCTTACTGCGTTCACGTCCTTGCTTAGAGCACATTCTCATGTGTACCTAGTGGCAGCCCTATTTCTCTTATACTTCCTCTAGTTACTCAGGCCAATTCTCACTTTTGGAAAAAAAAGATACCAAAGCTAGCATGGTCTCAAGCAATGTCCTGTGCACATGCCTAACTGACACGGTACCTTGTCAGTCTTCCTCTGGACCTTTGTGGCCCGGACAAACCTCTCCTTCCAGATGTGCTTCATGACACTTGAGGTTTCCCTGTGGCCTTACAGGCTTCTGCTGTTTTGTCTTTGCTGCTTCTCCCTTTTCCCAGATTTCATGGTGAGAGAGCATCCTGTGTTCTCATCTCTACTCACTCCCTTGTTGGGACTGCCTCTGCCATGTCTTAAAACTCGCTCTGTGGATGCTCCTACTGCTTTGTTTCTAATCCAGACCAAGCTGTTGAGGTTGAGATTGAACATTTACCCCTTTGTTGATACCTCATTTGGCAGCTCAGGATTATATCGAACAAAATTCCCACCTTTCTCTTTTTTTCACCTACACCCCAAGTCCCTATCTGATAATGAGCCTTACCTAGCAGAGGCTCAGCGGCAAACATTTGGATTTAACCCTAGTTCTCTTCAGTGAGACACAGTGGATAGGCTGTTTTACCTCCAAAACATATTCTAAAACAGAACCAAGCTCCAAGTTGGCAAATTGGAGAGACTCTGAACATTATCTACTACTGCTAAATATACACAGGACACCACACTTTATTTATATACTTCTTTGTTCTACCCCAAACAGGAAAACTCCAAATGTGCATCAGTAGTAAAGCAGATGATTAAATGATAGGCTGTTCACATAAGACAATGTTATACAACAATGAGAACAAGCAAATGATTATTCTGTGTAATAACAGAAATGAATCCTCAGAAATCTCACTCCAGGGGTGGATGGAGCAAGACTCAGTGGAGTATATAGGGTGAATGATCCCATTATAGTTACAAAGTATGACAAAAACTGACAGCCCAGATGAACCACTTGTGGAGAAAGTATGTGGGAAGAGAGAGGGGCTCTGTGGGCACAAATAATGGGTGTTTCTTCAACTGGGCCTCTGGAGGAATCCTGAGGCAGGATCTCTGAACCCTATCCTGTGGTCTGTGTACTCTGCAGTCTGCTGAGTCTCAGACATTCTTCCCACCTGAACACTTCTAGTGTAACCTGCTACTTCTTACTTGTATCACCTTGCTCTCAAAAGACATTTAATGTTATTGTCAAGTTTTCATTATTCTAAGGATATCCACTTGGCAAAAACTTTCCATGTCCTTAAGTCTATGTCCTGACCTCATGGCTCAGTAGTTAAGGGCACTTACTGCTCTTGCAGAGGACCTTGGTTCAGTACCCAGCACCTACATGGCAGTTCACAATATCTGTAACCCCAGTTCCAGAGGATTCAACACCCTCTTCTGCTCCCCCCAACACACCAGGCATACATGGGCACACAAAAACATGCAGGCAAAACACTCATACATGAGGCTGGAGAGATGGATAAGAGTTTAAGAACACTGACTGCTCTTCCAGAGGCCCTGAGTTCAATTCTCAACAACCACATGGTGGCTCACAATAATCTACGATGACATTTGGTGCCTACATTTAGCATGAAAGAATACATGCCAGAACACTTTATATATAATAAATAAAATCTTTAAATAAAAAACACTCATACATATAAAATAAATCCCAGCTCTTGGGAGACAGAGGCAAATGGATATCTGTGAGTTTAGGTCCACCTGGTCCACATAGCAGGTTCCCAGACAGCCAAGGCTACCCAGTGAGACCCTGTCCCTAATCAATTCTCCTTGCCTGTCCCACAGGCATTCCCTTCCCTGCCCTTTCCCGAGTGAGGGCCACTCCTGAGCAGTGCCTGCGACCTGGGGTTCTCTTGATTTCAGACAGCATTGCCCAGTGCTATTGTCCCGCTTCTTTCATCACTGGCTTGTTCAGACCACTTTACTAAAGTTACATCTACAGTCCTCCAGCACTCCCACCTCAAATTATTCTTCTGCTCTGTTCACCACTGTTTAACACTTCTGGCAGGAATTTCTGTAGTAACCCCTAAAACATGTCCACCTAGAACCTAAAGGTTTTTTTTTTTTTCAGATGTAACTGAGAGTCTCAAGATGAGACCATCCTGGATTAGTAAGGACACTAAATCCAATAACAAGTGCCCTTAGAAAAGAAAACACAGAAAAGAAGGTGATGTGAGAGTAGAACAAAGCTCTAAGCGATGTGGTTTTTAAGTCACCGAACAGATGGGTCCCCAGAAACCACCAGGGAGAGTCCCATGGGACACATCTCGCAACACACAGCATGACCCAACTTACCAAATCTTGACCTAGGGATTCTGGCTTCTGTAAGTAAGAACTAATTTCTGTTACCTTAATCCATCAACTGTGCAATTTCTTAGAGGAGCCATAGGAACTAATGCATGAAAGCACTCATTTCTTTGTTCATGCTGGCTCTCAAATGACACCCAACAGGCACTCAAGCAAATTAAAAAAAATTGTTTTTAATTGTGAAGTTTACTAAATATTGTTGGAAATAGTCTAGATTTGGTTGGATAAACAAGTTATGATAGACTGTACACTGGATATTTCCCAACAACAAACGAGATATACTAATGGCATCCACTCAGATGCAGGCAGATCTTAAATATTAAATATACTTTGTTGATTGAAAGAAGCCACGTTTAACAACTAACTTATGATATTATTGTATGAATTCTAAAAAAAAGGTACACTAAGCTATCAAAATAAAAAGCAGAACAGTGGTTGCTAAGGACTCAGGATCCAGGAGAGTTATAGCAGAGGCAGAGAGAAATAGATATGCTATTTCCCAATTGTGGTAGTAGTTATGTGGGGATGTACATTTGCCAGAAATCATCATATATTTCCTCATAATGGATACACATTACCTAAAAGCTCTGATAATAAAAAGCAATTAAAAACTTAGGATAATATATAATCATCTAAAGCAAACACTATGCTCCCTAGAATAAGCCTAAAATGTTAATTTGAAGTCCAAAAATATGGTTAAGGCTATCCAGCACAAGAAAGATGAAAATATAAAACCAGAACAGCAACAGACAGTTGCTTATTAAAAAGGACTTTACAAGACAACACAGATAACTGAATTCACACTGTAGACCTATAAGACATTCCTCTTTTGCTATACAGATACCCAGCACAAACAGCAGAAAGCCCAGTCATGCAAACTCTGCTGGGTTGTAAATGCGTGGTAAATAAGGATCTGGGAAGCAACAAGTTGATGGATGTTTTATTCGGAGAGAAATCACTTTACAGGAAACAGATGATCGCCACAGGTTCCAGTTTCAAGGATACCCTCCGGATGCTCTGTCTCTCCAACAGGAAGTAAGAACACTAGCTGGGGGTCCGGTACCCCAGCCCCAGCCCTCCCTTCACTCGTGAGGTCATGTCCACACCTGTCCCCACCCCCAAGGGGCAACAGGTGCAGGCAGGGTGGATATCTCACAATTCCCCATTTAGTCTAAAAAAAGAAGAGATTTAGGCTTGACTACATTGATGGGAGCTGTTCTGAGAGAGACAGATAGGTTGCTCTTTATTCACAAACCCCACTCTCACCCTTTCTCTCTCTACTGTCCTTTTCTTAAAATTGATTACTTCAGATCACTGTTTGCAATTATAAACAGTGGTTGAAGTATTCAAGGGTTTGCTGAATATGATCAGAGATCAATCTTTTTTTTTCAAGTTAATTTATGGGCTCAGAAACTTGTGCTGGCAGCTTTCAAGTAACAGATGTTTACCAAGGAAGGAGAAATTCCAGACCGTTTCATTGTGAATATTGTAAAACTGCTCAATACCGTGTCAGCTGACAAGGCCCAGCAAAATATATATATGGAGAAAGTGTCATAACTGAAATCATAAACCAGGGAGAGGCAGGCTGAAACAAGGATATGGTGTAATTACTTATGGGGTAGCCCCAAGGGAGAAGGGAATCAGCAGAAACCTCAGTTACAACAAGTGGTTATAAACCCTAGGAAGACAAGATACACTGAGAACCTGAAGCCAACCTTTTTTTTTTTATTTCAGATGACACTATTAGACAGTCTCCTTCCATAACTCCTGAAGGGCTCACAAACTTGGGTGGCTGCACAGCTCTCAAAGTGCAGGTGCAGAAGGCTGGCTGTGAGTTGCTTTGACAGAAGTTACAGGATATATACATATATATATACATATATACATATATATATACATACATATATATAGTGAGCTCTTTTTAGATTCAGGCACTTTATTACTTACATCAGTAACAACAGAGATGAAGCCAAAGGAGCCAACTTCTCTGGTCTTCTTCCCGAATACCAAGAAGGACAACAGCCTCATCAAAACAGGCAGGGTATACCAGCAACAAGAGCTGTGAGATACTCTACTATTGGGAAGTCAAGCCCTAGACCCCCTCCCCTAGCAAGAAGTTTCGTATTTTGCAAGTCCAAAGGGAGAAGGGTCAGTGGGAGATAGCTTTAGATGGTTTCACATACTCCTGTTGTCTGAGGGAATCAGAAGGCAGCCTGACAAATTCTGAGATTAGCAACAGTAACACTTGTCTGTAAGAGCCCTCCCCTACCACCCAGGAACTGCCATTACTAAGAGAAGTACTATTAACAGGCTCTAGAACAAACAAATGAAAAAAAACATAAAGAAAGCCACCCTGATGAAGGCACTAAGATCAAGATTTCATGGCCAGTCTACCAATTATAGCAAGACCCTGTCTTTAAAAAATAAATAAAACCTATATCCAGTCAGTGGTGGTGCACACCTTTAGTCCCAGCCACTCAGGAAGGCAGAAGGCCAGAGGATCTCCTGAGTATGAGGCCAGCTGAGACTACAGTCAACAACAACAACAACTAAAAGCCATGTGCAATAAATGGGCTTGACATTGAATTACCAGAGACCTAGTCCAGGAATGTTTGTTTTGTTTGGCCCAGATCCAATTAATGCCTAGGTTTAGCAATCAGGCACAATCCTCATCCCCATAGAGGTACATTCCAGTATCCTCACTCCCCAGTGGAACAGAGCAGGTGTTCTCCAAGTGCTAACATTCTTCTTTCCCACCCCTGATTCTATACCCTTTGTCCATCCAGGATCCGCCCTGTACTCCCAAAATACTTAACCAAATCTCCAGGATTTGT